>NC_138154.1:21379581-21382081 GCF_964199315.1 Orbicella franksi
TGTCATGATCACAGGTTACAAATCACATGCAAATCAAGTTGTTGAGCACTACAATGATACATTTTTAAATTTATTATTATTTTTTTAGCATAGCAATGATAATCCCCGGAAATAATCCCACGTACGCAAAGGAAGGCATATAATTAATTCTTTGAAAGGGTCCTAGAAGTGAGTCATCTCATAGGGGAAAACTGGATAGGTCCCAAGTTGAGCCAATTGGTTACGCTGCAGAGAAGCATTTTTGAAAAACAAAACAAAACGAAAAAACTCCAGGACTGTGCGATCTATACATAGTCGGACTCCTCTGGTTCACGCAGGATCTTTACCGCATTTTGCGAAGCGATTATACAACATTGATCATCATCTGCATGTGCTTAGGTCATGTTCACCGTGGCCGTGTTTTCACGAGCGCTTTTTAAAGCTTCAAGTTAAGCAAGTCGGCAAACTTCGGTTGTGACTAAAAGTGGGACGGGGACGTCGGGACTAGGATGTGTGACGTGGGACTTTGGGACTTGGGACGCGAGGACGTGGGGAAGTGGGGACGTGGGGACGCGAAGACCCGGGGACGTGGGGACGCGGGGACGCGGGGACTCGGCAACGTGGGACGTGAGGACGTTGGGACTCGGGGACGCTGGGACGCGGGGACTCGAGGACGTGGGACATAGGGACTCGAGGACGTGATAAACAAACAACTCCCCTTTTTTTGCGCTGAATTTGTATAGTGCAATTTTCAGTGTGACGTCATCTAGCCCGTTTAAAATTGTCCTTTTCCTTTTGACCAAAAATTCTTCCCGGTTTTTCCATTCAAATGGAAAGCGCCCAAGGTGTCCCCCCAGTCAAGAGTGGAGATAGATAAAGGGTCGTTAAAGAAGCCATGTTACGTCTCTCGTCTTAACTTTTGTTGAGTGCTTGAATGACGTCACACCAGAAGCATATGCTTTTGGTCCGAACACAATCACTTGATTGGTTTGGCGCCGTAATAATGTTGGAAAAGGTGAAAGGTAAAAAGCGAGGCAGGCGTTTTATTATATTTCACGCATAGTGAAATATAATATAGAAAAAATTGTGTAAGGAGAGGGGGACATCCTTTCATTCGTGTTAATCTGATAGTATTCCAACTAGATTAACTTTTTTGAACATTGGCATTTGTATTTGCATTTTACTGTGTAAAATACAAATACAATTTAAGTTTATTTTTTACGTGCATATAGAAGTTCTTTCAGGGGTTGACTTGGAACCAAAACATGGACAGCCTACTTAAAGTGTAGCTGAGTGGCTTAAACTTGAACAACTGTTGAAAATTAAAGGGAAATGAATTTGGGAAATTGAGGAAAAAAGAACAGAAACAGAGAGAAAAGAACAAAGAGAAAACCTCCAAGCATAACCTTACAAAACAGACTTTCTCTCTAATGTTCTCCAATCGGTTCGCACACAGACATTTCTCGTTTTTAAATAGTTGAAAATTCAGTACGGGCGGTCATCAAAACCTGCACACGTCCCGCTTTCTCCATTTAGAAATAAAAAAATTGCGAAATAGAGTTGTTTAAAACAATGTCACCATCTTGCGCTACTTTTTTCCCTTTTGCGTGACACCCATTCATCAAAAAGAAGTATTTTTCAAACGGATCCATCAGAAGCCAAGTTGGATTGATGATGTCATTTGATCTGTCGATTAAACCATTACATATGTATATGAGCTGTTTTTTTTTATCGATGACGTCATTTTATGAGTGCTTGTCATAATGGCTCTAGTCGGGCCGATAAGACTACTGTTGTAGATAACAGAGTGCGGTTTTTAACAAAATCGAAGCCACGTTTTTATTTTTTCGAGGTGTCTGTGAAGAGGATAAAGTTTTGAATAAACAGCAAATTTATACTAGAACAATTAGATTATTCGATTATTTTTAACGTACTTTGAAAAGCACTCGCGTCGCTCGCAATCATTTGCCCAAAGAAATTTTTACAGGAATCTGTAGACCATCCTTCTGCGATTTAACCACCTGAAGCTTAATCCATTTGAAGGTTTCGCACATTGGTAAAAATTAATTCTATTCACGAAGTACTTTTAAGTGAATGAAATACATGTCTTCGAAATTAAATTATTTTGCACCCAAAAAGACAACGCAACATTCCATAAAATAAACCCAGTACACATTTAAACATTGCACAAAAAATATTTGAGTGTTTTAAAGACGGAAGAATGATGTGGTTTTGCATGCGAGGTTCTCAATCCTGCTTAATAAAATGGTGCGTCAAATGACGATTTTAACGGAATTTGGTAATTTGCATATTTCTTTGAAATAAAAGGATATTTTTCCAAAAAAACCGATCCAGTAGATTTTGTCATGCCCTAGCCTATATACCATAAGAATATGAGCGAAATCGAATTTTCGACTCTTGCCGCGAAATTAAGAATTTGTCTGATTTTTACAGGCAGGTACTCTTAATGATATTTCACTATTTTTCATTACTTTGCCATAAAAAAGTATGTAAATGCCCT
>NC_138154.1:21387081-21399581 GCF_964199315.1 Orbicella franksi
GAAAGTCAAGATTTTTCGACGTGTGTAGATCCCTCAACAACAGAAATTCATCCTCGTCTATGATGTCCTCAAAGCATGTAACAGCTAGAAGGTCTCGAACTTCTCGAAAAGTTTTCATTATGCTCGTAAAATCCACGAACAAAGACAAATTGGACCACTGAAAACGAAAGCAAAACAGCGTTGCTCGCCGCCGCTTCTACGAAAGCTTAATATTCTAATTTCGCGCCAAGAGGAGGCGGTCTCAACCCAACTCCCGCGCGGCCATCGCCTCAAGTGTTTGCTTAAGGTCTCTACTTTCTCGATATGGCCACTCCAATCAAGTCTGTCATCGATGGTCACTCCAAGTGATTTTGCGGTAGTGACCTGGCTAACTTGAAGATCATTAATTGCAAATGTCGGGGACTCTGTGAGAGTACTTAGCCTCTGCCTAGATCCGATAAGCATGAATTCGGTTTTAGTCACATTTAGAGTGAGTTTGTTTGCTCTCAGCCAGTTGTGAACATTTTCTAAATCTTGATTTTGACGCCACTGAATATTGACTGCATCATCACCTGCGTATGTAAGGTGGGTGTCATCAGCGTACATCCTCGGCTCACAATTTGATAGAGAGTTTGGAAGATCGTTGATGTATAACAGAAATAGTAGTGGCCCTAAAATCGTCCGCTGGGGAACACCACAACTTAATGAACGGCTTTTAGAGAGCGACCCGTTGATGGAGCACATTTGAGTACGATTCTCTAAATATGACTTAAACCATTGGTGCGCGTGACCATATATGCCGTAATTGCTTAATTTCGATAAAAGGATCTCGTGGTCAACTGTGTCGAAGGCCTTTTTTAGATCTAAGAAAACAACGGCATTGATTTTACCGCGGTCAATGTTGTACGCCCAAGTGTCCTTGGCCTGAAGGAGAGCCGTGACAGTTGAGTGAATAGCACGAAAGCCCAACTGATATTTACAGATGATATTGTGCTCTTCTAGGTAGGCATATAATTGATCATAGACGATTCCAATAGTTTCAATCTGCTGTCCTTTACATTTGATTTCGAGTGACTTGCCTTCACAAACTACCGATTCATGGTCAGCCCCCCTCTCTATATAACAGAGGTGAATAGATCAAACGTTAAAAAGAACTATAAAGAGCTTTAATTCATCTCAAATGATACTTCAACTACTAAGCAAAGGCAAACGTGTTAGCTTTCACCAAATAAATCTTACTTTCGCAGTGAACTCCGCTCATAAGAAGAGAAAAGACGAACACGATCCAAATTGAGCTCATGGTCATTGAAGTCACCTTCAAACTGAAGAAAAGTAAAAGAAATTGTGACGAAAAAGGCTATAAATATACAACTAATCCCTAACTTTATTTGGTATACGCTACTCAACCAAATTGCTTTTTGCGCCGATCTTTGGAGGTGCTTAATTTATAAGGATAAACCTAAAATATACACTTTAGTAATCACATATGTACTGTTATCTTAATAATCTGGGGTCCAATACATAGATTTGGCCAAGCCTAAAAGCAGAGCTCCTGATTACAACAATTAACCATAAAGGAAAAAGATGGTTTGTTTTTCTGGATTAGAAACTCAAAAAATGATCAGTTGTGGGCATGTCTTGTTCAGCGTGTGGTTTCACTTTTTTTCAGTTTAATTTTAACAAACTATACCCAATAAGTGTACCCAAGACTGTGGAAATTACTTACGCAATATATGAGGGACGATTGTGCAAAGGATTATGTCGGAAGAAAAGTCAACACGCGCCAGGGGTTAATTTACACCGAGATTTTGCCTTCGTAAGTACTCCCTCCTTTTCCTCCAAACTTGAGTCAGCGATCAAATCGAAGAACCAGTACCTGGTCAGCGGTCAACTTCAAAAAAACATGCTTCTTCGATGAGCTTTTAATCTGAGCTCGCGACATGGTCACGTGAAACTGGTCAGCGGATACCTTAATTTGACAGCTGTCAATTAATCATGACATGAATGTCCAACATCAAAGATGTACCTATGGTAATGGTGCTACTCTTATTTTTCAAGGTATGGGGCTTGGCGTACGGACGTACGGACCTACATACGTACGGAGGTACGTAAGGACAGCCACCTGACAACCAAAATTTTTTAGATCGATGGGCTACCAAATTTTAGGTATAGGAGCTCCACTGTAAAAATGAAAAACGAAAAAACGTTCATCAAACATAGATGCTATGTTTTTGAGCAAAAAAACAGTTAAAATTTAGCCACTCGCGTTTAACTGGGCAGTTTTGCAGATCTAAGATCTACGCCGAGAATGAAAGAGATGCTAGGTGGCTTTGAAAATCTAGATTAATAGAAATTTGCTTACCTCGGTACTTTTTTTAAACCAACGTTTGTGAGAGAGAAGCTGGTGGAAAAGAAACAGTGGTTCAGTCGTGTATGGATGGAGTTTAAAACTAAATTTTTTTGCCTGTGGTCGGCAAAAGAGCGGCTCTATACTTAATTTATTTTAAATTTGACGTGAAATTGATGCCTTCAGGAATATTTATGTCACCGAGGTAACTATTCGTCCGTGGGAAACAATTTTTCGCCTGTTGAGAACCACGTTTAATTGACGTTAAATGGAAGAGTAAAATTATAAGAAGGAAAAAAGGGTTTATAACAACGGACAGGGCTTCATCATAAGGTTAATTGTGTAAGTAACTTACAGGAAGACTGCTGGTCGTGATCACATCTGATATTACGATGTATAATGTAAAACGTGCGATTCGTCATCAAAGTAAATCGTAATTGCAGAACTTAGGCAATGACGATCGCGAGCCTGAGGACAACGCGTAACTTAAAAATGAATTTATATTTTACTTTCAAATTTCGTAATTGTCTGGACCTGTTCAGAAAGTCTATTGGCGTTCAATTCCACATGAAAATACGAAAAATTAGCCGCCGTCATTCGTGTTCTCCAAAATACGTAGAACTTAATCATTTCACGTTGTTGTTTTGTAGAGGACGGCTAAGGAATATATAAAGATTTACTACGCACGCACACAGCTATTAAACCTTTTGTCTGGTGACGTTCTCGTTTCCTTCGCCGTCGTGGTTCGCTATTTAACAGCTTGTGAAATTTACAGATCTTTTTCTTTTTCTAGCCTGTGAGCACGAAATGCTTTTTCAAGAGTTCTTTACAATTATTGGAAATGCATTGACATTTAAGTGTGTAACTTAATTGATCACAATTATTCGCAAGTGAAACGTGCTCAATAAATTTAGAACAATTTACACGTATAGAATTTTTCAGAAATTTCCTCTTTTTGACAATGTAAACCTTCGTTGGATTATATCTCGGACTCTTCTTCAATGCAATTTGAGCATGGCCACTAAAGTTGTTGAACACTGAGGGATTAATTTATCACACCCAATAATTTTATTTACATCAATAAAGACCCAAACCTTTGAAACATTTCAGCGCTTCATTGCTGAGTAGAACATTTGGAAGGTAGATAACGTGTTGTAAGCTACAGAGGCTGCGGAATATTTTTTCGCACTTAGAAAAAATCCTCGAAACAAGCATTCCAAAAGATTCTACTTTGTAGATCTTATTTGCACTTGTAGATATTTACTAACTTTTTCGAATTGTTCATTATTTTGACGGATGCGCTTTTGCCATCTTGCCAAAAATTGTCAAAGCTAAATAATTCTGATATAAACCTCCGCGCTTTTGATTTTCAGATGTATTATAAAGTATCCGCTTACATTCTATAATTTTTTTTATGGACCATCTCTTTGTCAAAAATTTCAAGTTCGAAACTAATTTCTGAATCAAAAAGTTGATTAGTTGTGAAAACCCATGCATGAGTAAAAATTAAAGAGAAAAACAAGAAAATTTAATTGCGGTAGATAGACCTTTCTACCCTGTTGTAGAACTAGCAATGCCATCGTCATGCAGAAAAAACCCACCATCTAAGCTCACGCCTACCTGTTGTACACTTGGCTTGTATCTGATAATACTACTGGACTCAGTCGATAGACAGTTTAATCTACAAGGTGCTATGTCTTGCAATTTATGACAACATCATTTTAATACAATAGTCACGAGGAGAGTGTTTACAATTCATAAAAAAAAATTATTTTACCAACGGATTGTAACGACAAGACCTCATTCCTTCAGGCTACAAAAATTGCCATGCAACTATCCACGAAGTAAATTCCAAACAAAAGATATCAGTTACTGTTGCCGATATAAAGACCCCCTTCAAAACGATCGATTGCCTGTAGAAAGTAGAATATTCTATATAAGTGGAATATTCTATATTGAGCCAATGGTAATTTAACTTTCGGCCGATTAAGGTCTGTATCTCCTCAATTAAAGTGCTCTTGCGTTTGCACAAAATGCCGCTGCAATTTCGTTTTGTTTAATTAGCTTTTCTTTGTTACATTCGCGAAAAAGGGTTCTTGCTTGAAACGTCAGTTGGTAGAACGAATGGAGTTAGATTATATGGAGAAATGTGTGTTAGAGTGTATGTTAGAAATGTATGTTAGAGTATGGAGAAAGTATATTTACATCTACTACGTTTTCGCCGAGTGATTGGTTTAATAAACGTTTCAGTAGTAATCCTCAATTGTGTCCGAAATGTAAAAAAATGACTGGTCCAACGATCGAGTTAAATCATCATTCTTCAAGCTGGCGAGCTAGCTGACATTAAGCCGTCAGCCGCTAAATCGAAATTATCTACTATCGATCTTCAATGGAAGCAATTATTGCTTGATTTTGAATGGTGTAGATGCATTACATCACGTCAAAATTCAAAGAGTAGAGTAAAAGGGAAAATTGGATATTCAATATTGGTGGCAAATCAATAAGATAATAGGTAATGTCCTATTAAAATCGGAATGGAGATTCTGAATAGGGCTCTCGTATATACTGTTCATACTGAGAAAAACCAAAAATGAATGTGAAAAGTTCTCGATGAAAGCTTTGAACCTCACAACCTGACTAGCTCACTACCTGACTCAATGTACATTCTGTCCAACTCAACGACGCAAGCCTGCCTTGCTGTTTCTTCCTCTTCTTATTTTACTTTTCTCTTAGTAAGTAGTGCGATAGAGAGTCCGACGCAAAATAGCAGTCCAGACGGGAAAAATATAAGCAAGGCTCGCTTGGAAGTTTTTATTGGGCAGGAACAGGTGCGTGTGTGGACGGACCGGAACGTAGTTCAAGGTAATTAAAACAACCTGACTTTAATGAACACGAACAAGGTTAGGAGTTAACAACTTAGCTTCGACGAACTTCGACAACATGTGTTCTCTTCTGATCGTTTTCAAGTTTATAGGCTGCGTGGCGTAATGGTCACCAAGTGTATCACTACACGTGGTGGCGGTGGGGGTCTTCTTTAAACCCTTTTTTGTACTTAACGAAACAGATTTTTGACAGCAATAAATCTATTGGTTAAAATAGCAGTTCAGTATTATATTGACAGAGATGCCTGAATTACCGAGGTAACTATTCTTTCTTCGAAGAACATTTTCGCCCTAGTTTCACTCGCCTTGCTTTTCATAAAATCCTTTCCCTTAAAGAACTTCTTTTTAGAAATGAATTGACGTAAAATGAAAGAGTTAAAATAAAGCAAGGATGAAAAGATTTGCCGAAATGGGCAAGGCTGCAATATGACGTTTGATGCGTAGGAAACTTACAGGAAGAGTGTTAGTCGTGATGGGGGATGTGTGATCAGGTGTGCTTGATGCCAAGCTATTCTTTCGAAGACCTCCTCGGCGCGAATCGTAATTTTCGTTCCGCAGCTTGTGAGTTCTACAAAAGTTTCACTATCTCTAGCCTGTGACTAAGCAATACTTTTTTCAGGAGTTCTATGTGTTTTTGCATATATACGTAAGATTTGAGTACATAACCAACCATACTGTGTTTCTCATTCTGTTTGATTAACGGGTAAATAGACTAATTAAATTTAGTTTAATTTGGACGTATGGAAAGTTTCAGACCTTTCTTCTGTTTGGCAAGTGTAAACCTTCATAGAAATAAAATTGTTCAGCACATTTTTCGAAAATGGCCCATAAAATTGCTAAATAGTGGGGGATTAATTTACCATGTCCAATAATGTTATTTCCACCCATAAAGGCCCAGGCACTCTTCGATCATATTAATTTTCGGACACATTATTTCCTTACAAATTTTAATTTATTTCCGATCTTCAAGTATCCCGAAATTTGAATTGAAATTCAGAACTGATTTTGGAAGTTATAGTAGATGACAGGCGAAAACTCATAGGTGGCGAGTGCATGAGTGCACAACAGTGACTTTGAAATTGTGAGATACACCTTCCAGTTCAGTAGTGATAGAGCGGTTTTCAATTGAGTGTCGTAAAACCAAAACCAAAACCAAAACCAATTACTTACCAATTAGACATCTCAGCTAATCTCAAACTGTAGTAAAACCAAAACCAAAGCCAAAGTAATTGTCTAATTACTTTCGACACTCAACTGAAAACCGTTCTATTAACAATGTCACACAGTCAAACAGAAATATCTGTACCTACCTGCTGTACGTTCTGCTTTCAAATGTTTCTTTTGATTCTCCTTTAATCAGTTAATGGACAATATTTATTTAGTCTACGTAGCGTTGTTTTTCTCAATGTTATTATAATACCATTTTAATTAGTCAAGAGGCGAGTGTTTACAATTCATCAAAAATGGATTTGTTAGCGGGGCGTATATTAATTTGATGTTCACAAATTCTAACTTTTAACTGCCTCAGGAGTCAGAACATTTCAAATTTTGCCTATTAGAACCTGAATTCATCGCTCACGGCCATTGAAGGCGCAGGTATTTTATGTTCCAAAAATACGCCTTCATTGTTTAACTTTCGACGATTAAGTGGTTTGCTATTGAGTGTTGTAAAACCAGAACCAAAGTAAACACTCCTGCCAATCAAAAACGACGCAAACAATCTAATTAACCAATCAGCACTCGAAGTAACTGCAGCTAGCTTGGCGTGAGTTTTTTTAATAGTTTAGCGTAGTAATGCGAAGCGAACGTAAATGTGAATTACTTTCAACACTCGAGTGAAAACTGCTCTATCCTTGTGCATTCTTGAGTTTGCGCAACAAAGACCGTCATTTTGGGCAGGTCGCTACTCTCGCGAACGTTTTTACGTCATAAACGTTGGGCGCCAGAAAGGTGATGTTTGAGTTCTGGTTTGAGTTTTGTTTCGTACGCCGACTAGTTGTTAAGGAAAGGTTGATTTAGTACGAAAAACAGAAAGAATCAAGGTCAAGGTGGCCTTGTGCCTAAATAGATGGCTTAATAGATATTGTAGTTTGAAGATCGACGATTAAGCTTAGAAAGTTTCCCGGCTTCTTCTGCACTAAATGTCGTATGAGCAAACTTATTCACTCAACTTTGGAAACTCGGGTCATTTGCCGTGTGTTTGAATAATCGGAGGGACTATTTTGTGCTTAACAAGACAGACTTTGACGACCGTCAATTTGTGTTAACCTTTACCCCCAAGGTGAACGGCAGTTTTTTCCCAAATCGGCAAATAAATACACTCTGCCTCTGTACAGTATGCCATTTGAAAGCCACTGATCAGCTTATTCAAGAATTAACATCAGCAGCTATGAAGGAGGTAGACATTTTGAGAGAAATTGTTTTAAAATGCGAAAAATAAACGACTTCAAAAATGTCTCAACCTTCTACTCTATCAGGTATACCCTTGAGGTCATTCCACTGAAATAGAACCTGCACTGAGATTTTTATGAAACTTTGCCTATTGATTGTTTATATTATAGGAACTTAAATTTTGAAATAAAAATGAGGGGTCCCCGTGTTCGTTTAGGAGCAACAGCACCTTGTTTATACCCAATAAATCCTTATAATAGCACCATGATTGTAGTCACGATTGCTTGCTAAATTTACGTTTCCGACTATTGTTTTTTGTTCTACTCTGAGAATTGGTCCATATTTATTTTGCACAGAGAGATTTATTAACCATTTCAAAACAACAGAAAAAAATGATAGGCCACCATACTCGTTTACGAGAAAATGACGATTTGCCTCTATGGCGAAGTCCAGCCGTAAAGAAAAAGCCGCCATTTTTTATGCGCGCACGCAATCGCGCATGAAATTATGCGCAGTATGGATGCGCAATGCAATACTGGGGATTGACCTTATACCACGTGCTACTGAAACGAAAGTTTTGTATGTGAGATTTTTCCTTAGTAATAAGGATTCAACCTTACTTGGAAACACTGCAGACTTTTTCTTCGCATACGGTAAGCGGAAACTGCTTTTTCAGCCGTTCAAAGTTGACTGGTTAAGCGCAAAATTGGCGGCCATCTTGGCGCGGCCAAAACAGCCTAGTGACGTCACTGGTTGTATTACTCTCATGGCGGGCTGAAAATTTAGAGTGATTATGAGAGAAGAGAATACTGTTCGAAGCCCCAGAAAAAAACATCTTAAGGACATCTCAGAGCTGTAAAGCAGATAACAACAGTAGCCTTAGACATGAAGAGCTGGAGAGTCAATCCTGGGGCTTTTCAGTCTATTTAATTGGATATTTGCATGCAGGATATTTTATGTAAGCAAGCAAACGAGTGCGAGTTCTTAAATCGCAAAATGATCGGGACTCTTGGTGAAATGGCCAGAACTCAATTAAACAATATCTACACTCATAAAGTAAAAAAGACATGAAAGCAAGAAAAAGCGGCTTTTGAAAATATTATCCGGAGTGCTGCTGCGCGAATCGCAGTAACAACGCTTCGAGTTTTCGAGTCGCTTTGCTTCGAGGAAACCGGACGCTTTGCGAGTTTCACCGCGGACGAGATTGTGCTACAGTGACCTTTAGTCCAGTTGTATCTGCTACACCCTACAAGTTATCACAACAGCAGCAATTTAAGAAACCCTCTTCTTTTATATGGAGGGAGCGAATTGAAACTATAAAGGTAAACTAAGCCGCCCTGACTCTACAGGTATGTTTTCAGGAAACGAGAGAAAGCGTGACAATGTCGGCGGCGAAAGGTCATATATGCAAATTAGTTCAAATTCATTGAATAAACCTTCGAAAGGAGTGTAAACTAGTGACGTTTTAACGAATTGTTTTGAACTTGGATACTATTAAATGAAGATCATAGACATAAGTATGCGCTAAAGAACTCAAAGTAATCCAACGGCCGTGAAATATTGCAATTGGGAGATACGTGTAAAAGAGAAGCGAAATTCCCGCTTTGTTTACACTGATACGTATGCGGCGATAAAGCAAACCCTGCCGTGGATCACAGTTCAAAGATACATTTTGTCTACCACAACAACTCCCACTTGTTAGTGCCCCCTGTGTGCAAAGAAGTACTCGACCCCAAGCTTTTGGACGGTTAATAACTTCGTGATTGTGCGGATGGCTGATACACTTACCGCTTTTAATGCCGTGAAGTTGTCGAGGATATATTTGAACCTTGCTAATAGACCTTAGATAAAGGTGAGAATCCAAATTTCAGAACCTGGCTGAAAACAGACGACGAAATATCGTGTTTAGGCTTCAGGAGGTGATATAAAAGTTGCTACACTCGTCTTCGGAATCTCCAATCAAGTACCCAAGATGTTTGAAAAGTATACTGAGCTGTTCTGTGGAATGAAGTCTCGAAACTGTTAGGTACGGCTAGTTCACGTTTCTATAACAATGCTGTTTTGTAGTGGCCTTCTTCCTTGACTGTGCCGCTTTCAAGGATGGCCAGCGCTCTTTTGTCTTCCACAGACAAGGTAGACTCAGAGAGAACCTGCTTGGTCGCATAAGAATCGATCTCCCAAAATCGTTCAACTTGATGTTGCAATGTGATCTCTTTATCTGAAACGAGAAGGTTTGCATTGATTGTTTCGCAGTGCTCTTGGCTCACATTTCCAAACAGGGCTCTTTCCGTCGTCCCTGGCGGACTTCAAGGTAAATCCGGCAATAGGTGAGCCATGTCAGCTCCAATGAGAATCATCCCGTCACCACCTTCAAGTTCGGGAAGGTCCATATCTGATGAGAGATTCCTCTGCTCGGCTACCCTTTTCTTCGAGACCCTGAAAGATGGAATGTTAAGTTTGTCGATGACCCAAGCACCCTGCACCATAACTGGGTCTGGCTGATCTTTAGAAGAAAGACCAATGCTCACTCTGTCTTAGTTCTGAGCGATAGCTTCATTGCCAGCCGTATTGATGTTAAGACGATATGTTTCGCCAACAAGTTGTAAGCGGTCAGCTAAGTCCTTTCTAATCATAGTCGAATCACTTCCAGGATCAAGCACATCGTATGTTTTCACCCTGACTATGAATCTGAACTGGGAGCACTTTTAAGAGGACTTTCTGTTGAGACTGAACACAGATTTGGTTCATGTTGCTCTGGACGGTGGGCAATGAACTAGACACAGATTCAGAGTTACGAACATTTTCTTGTGGTGAAACGGATGGTTGGGTAGAGCTACTTCGGCTGCTGGTAAGACTAGCACGAGAGTCTAGTTGATGTTCCTCATGTGAAGGGGTGTGGTGGGGAAGCCCGCACCGTTCCTTAAGACAACGTTTTACACGCGGACAATTCCTGGCTTAGTGGTTTGTCTCCAAGCATTAAAACAAAGTCCATGGTGCCATGCAATTTTTTTCCTCTCCTGCAGGTGGTTAGACTTAATGGGAGGACAAAAGGCAACAGGGTGTTTGCGTTTGCAAATGACACAGTTTTTTTCACTTGATGGGACTTTCTTCTCCTGCTCCTTGTTCGCTGATTGGGGTTGGTCTTGCTCTGAATCTGACAGATCACGGTTCCTGGTAGCATCAGGAGAGGTTTCTGTTATCGTAGCAAGGGGCTTTAACTCGAGACTTGGCTTTGACTTGGGAAGCCTCTGTTTCTTGTTCCCTTCTGCTTCTATGAAATTTTCAAGGGGATTAAACAGTGTTTCTACTCGCTTGCGAACAAGGAGAGGATTGGGGTGGTGGTGGTGGTGGTGGTGCGGGGCGGGGGGGGGGGGTTAATCTGGTGACTACCATTCTGTTCAAGGGGTATCGAAATACTGTCCGTCGCTAAATATTGCGGACCTCGAGATAAGCTCTGGTGGCATGGGACTCTTTGGCTTGATGTCGACTTGCCTGGATTTTTACTCTAAAGGGTAGTGTGCACTGATTCATTGCATTTGTTTCTGTGACCTAATGCAGTTTTAAAGGAGTAAAAGAGTTCAACTTTCACCTCTTCTGAAAAGGTTTCAATTAGCACTGTCATGGAAATAAAAATTCGAACTGGTGGGATGCTGAACAGTTGCCTATTCACACAACGCGGTAGAGGGGTTGAACTCGTGACTACCGAGAAACAAATCCAGATAGCAGTAGGGTAAAGGATTTGGACCAGGAGATCCAGATTTCAAATCCAGTACTTTAAACCACGCTGCCTTCTGTTCGTTCCGCTCCTTCCCCTTTCATTTCTAATTCCTGAGGTTTAATAATTTATACTAAGTTAGTTCCTGAGGTTTAGGAAGTGTAGTACCCTATGTGCCACGTGGAACGAAGGGGACAGTTAGTTAGTTGGTAGCAGGGTCGTACCAATCCCTCAAATCCCCGCCCTATTAAGCTACCTAATGGAATAATTGAACACCACATCTATGAAATTGAATTCCCAGTTCATTTTTATTCCCCATTTCTATTTCTACATCGCATTTCTCCAGATGCGTTTCCTTGGCTTTTTTTCCCTCATCCTGTCGGGACATCACCAGTTGATATTGTTGCCACTCACTCAGACTTTTTGCATTTTTTTATATCATCAAATTTTGATAAGCATGATAAAAAAAATAAAAAAAAGTTGCGTACATAGGGTTCTGAGCCACCTTAAATTTTCAAAACTTCTGTTGCAGAAACCCTTAATTTAGTTTTAAGTGTTTGTAACTGAAAACGAGCAAGAAAGACTCCATTGGCTCCTTTAAATCTTCTGTTAGAAAATATTTTTTTGTCCAAAAACTCTTAGCTTAGTTTTTAGTTGTGCATATCTAGATTTAGATTTTTTAAATTTTTAACTTTTATCATATCTTTAAATTTTTAGCTGTATTCTATTTTGTAATTTTTATTATCTTATGAGTCTAAATAGCTTTTAATTTTTAACTTAGGATAGAGGGCCACTGGTTCGTCAGTTTTTTACTGTTATGTGTTACCCTCTGTAAATAAAGTTGTTACTTACTTACTTACTTACTTATTAGCTCAGTGACCCCCATTTTGTATTATCAAATTGTGATAAGATTGATAAGATGCAATTTTGGCAAAGCTTTAAAAAGATTCTGTTGAAGGGATTCAAAGCCACCTTGGGCTACACAACATTGGACAACGGTAAGGGTGCGAATGTTGCAACAAATTATGATATACACTTTAGTAACAACATATGTACTGTTTTGTTAATAATTCGGGGTGTAGCATATAGATTTAGCCAAGCCTAAAAGCAGGGCTTCTGATAATACTAATATACTAATACTAATACCAACACCAACACCAACACCAACACCAACACCAACACCAAC
>NC_138154.1:21404581-21477581 GCF_964199315.1 Orbicella franksi
TTCTCGGATGCATTACAAGGTATTCGATTTAAACTTTTACGATGTAGCGGGCCTTCACTTTGTCTGAAATTCAATTAACTTGGAAACTAATTTCTAAAGTTTTAAAAAAGTTGATTATATGTAAAACCTCATGTGTATCCCACGTATCAGTAAAAAAATAGCAAAATGGGAGCATTGAATTGCCATAGATAAACCTTTCTACTCTGTTGTAAAACTAACAACGTCATAGCCGTCATGTCGAAACAATCGCCAATTTAATCTACGTGCTGTTGCGATGTTATGACGATATTATTTTAAAATAGTCACGGTATGATTGTTTACAATTCATGAAGCAACAATTAGTTTACCAACGGGGCGTTCATTCAATGTTAAGAATATCAAAATTATTTTACCAAGGAAAAGAATTTATTGCTAGCCAGATATTTTCAGGGCCATAGCTAGAAGAACGATATTGACTCTAAAAATACTAAAAATACGTCTTGGTAATTTAACTTTCGACCGATTAAGGTCTGCATATCCTCAAGTAAGGTACTCATGCGTTTGCACAAAATGCCGCTGCAATTTCGTTTTGGTTAATTAGCTTTTGTTTGTTGCTTTCGCGGAAAGGGTTTTTGCTTTAAACGTCAGTTGGTAGAACGAATCGAGTCAGAGTTCTGGCTGAATTTTTTGCTTAGCACGCCAATAATTGTTTTTTAGGACAAAACTGGTTTATAGAGTTCGCTGTTACGAGGGCCACGAATTTCGCCTGAAAATCTCCGAATTTTTCAAAATTATGGAGGAAGTATTTATATCTACTGCGTTTTCGATTGGTATAACAGACGTTTCAGTATTAATCCTCAGTTGTGCCCGAAATGTAAAAAAATGGCTGGTCCAATGATTAAGTTTAATCATCAATCAAGCTAGCTGACACTTAGCCCTCAGCCACGGAATCGAAATTATCTACTATCGACCTTCTTGATTTTTAACGGTGTAGATGCATTACATCAGGTCAAAATTCACAGAGTAGAGTGAAAGGGAAATTGGATTTTCAATATTGGTGGAAAATCAATAAGATTATAGGTAAATATCATATTAAAATCGGACAGGAGATTCTGAATAGGACTCTTGTATACACTGGTCACACTGAGAAAAACCAAAAACGAATATGAAAAGTTCTCGATGAAAGCTTTGAACCTCACACCCTGACTAGCTCACTATTTGACTCAATGTACATTCTGTCCAACTCAACGGCGCAAGCCTGCCTTGATTTTTCTGCCGCTTTTCATTTTACTTTTCTCTTAGTAACGTAGTGCGATAGAGAGTCCGACGCAAAATAGCAGTCCAGACGGGAAAAATATAAGCAAGGTTCGCTTGGAATTTTTTATTGGATAAGAACAGGTGTAGGTAGACGGACCTGAACGTAGTTCAAGGCCAGTAACACAACCTGACTTTAATGAACACGAACAAGGTTAGGAGTAAACAACTTAGCTTCGACGAAGTTCGGCAACATGCGCTCTCTTCTGACCGTTTTTTAAGTTTATACGCTACGTGGCGTAATGGTCACCAAGTGTACCACTACACCTGGCGGTGGCGGTGGGGGTCCTCTTTGAACCTCTTTTTGTGCTTAACGAGACAGATTTTTGACAGCAGTCCGTTTGCGATCGGACATAAATCAGTTGGCAAAAATAGCAGTTCAGTACTATATTGATATTAAATTGACAGAGATGCCTGAATTACCGAGGTAACTATCTTTCTTCGAAGAAAATTGTTCGCCCTTGTTTCCCTCGCCTCGCTTTTCATAGGATCATTTTCCTTCGAGAACTACTGTTTAGGAATGAATTGACGTAAAATGAAAGACTTAAAAAAAAAAAAAGAAGAAAAAACAAGGATGAAAATATTTGTCAAAATGGACAGGGCTGCAATATGACGTTTATTGCATAAGAAACTTACAGGAAGAGTGTTGGTCGTGCGTGATGGGGGATGTGTGATCAGGTGTGCTTGATGTATAATGTCAAGCTATTCTTTCGAAGACCTCCTCGGCGCGAATCGTAATTTTCGTTCAGCAGCTTGTGAGTTCTACAAAAGTTTCATTGTCTCTAGCCTGTGACTAAGCAATACTTTTTGAGGAATTCTATGTACTTTTTGCCTATATACGTAAGATTTGAGTGCATATCCAACCATACTGTATTTCTCATTCTGTTTGATAAACGGGTAAATAAATTTAGTTTAATTTGGACGTATGGAAAGTTTCAGACCTTTCTTCTTTTTGGCAAGTGTAAACCTCCATAGAAATAAAACTGTTCAGCATATTTTTCGAACATGGCCACTAAAATTGCTGAATAGTGAGGGATTAATTTACCATGTCCAATAATGTTATTTCCATCCATAAAGGCCCCAGGCACTCTTCGATCATATTAATTTTCGGTTACATTATTTCCTTACAAGTTTTATAGTATTTCCGATCTTCAAGTTTCCTGAATTGGAATTGAAATTCAGAACTGATTTTGGACATTGAAGTAGAAGAGATATGAAAACTCATATATGGCTAGTGCATGAGTGCACTATGGTGACTTTTAAATTGTGATAGAGACGCCTTCCTACTCAGTCATAATATTAACAATGTCACACAGTCAAACAGAAATATCTGTCATTTTAAACCTACTTGTTGTACGTTCTGCTTTCAAACGTTTCTGTTGATTCTTCTTTACTCAGTCAATGGACAATATTTGTTTAATCTACGTGGCGTTGTCTTTTCCGATGCCATTATAATACCATTTTAATTAGTTAAGAGGCGAGTGTTTACAATTCATGAAAAATGGATTTGCTAGCGGGGCGTATATTAATTTGACATTCACAAATTCTAACTTTTAACTGTCTCAGGAGTCAAAATGTCTCAACTTTTTGCCTATTAGTACCTGAATTCATCGCTCACGGCCATTGAAGGCGCGGGTATTTTATGTTCCAAAAATACGCCTTCATCGTTTTACTTTCGCCCATTAAGAGATTTGCTATTGAGTGTTGTAAAACCAGAAGCAAAGTAAACACTCCTGCCAATCAAAAACGACGCAAACAATCTAATTAACCAATCAGCACTCGAAGTAACTGCAGGTAGCTTGGCGTGAGTTTTTCAAGCAAATAGTTCAGCGTAGTAATGCGAAGCGAAAGTAAATGCGAATTACTTTCAACACTCGAGTGAAAACTGCTCTATCCTTGTGCATTCTTAAGTTTGCGCAAAAAGGCCGTCATTTTGGGCAGGTCGCTACTCTCGCGAATGTTTTTACGTCATAAACCTTGGTCGGCAGAAAGATGATGTTTGAGTTCTGGTTGGATTTTTGTTTACTACGCCGACGAATGTTATAAGGATAGGCTGATTTAGGACGAAAAACAGAAAGAATCAAGATCAAGGTGGCCTTATGCCTAAATAGATGGCTTAATAGATATTGTAGTTTGAAGATCGACGATTAAGCTTAGAAAGTTTCCCGGCTTCTTCTGCACTAAATGTCGTATAAACCAACTTCTCCAGTCAGCTTTAGCAACCCGGGTCGTTTCTCGTGTGTTTGAATAATCGGAGGGACTATTTAGTGCTTAACAAGACAGACTTTGACAGCCGTCAATTTGTGTTCACAGTGTTTAACCCTTTACCCCCTAGGCGAACGGCAGGTTTTCCCAAATCGACAAATAAAGACACTCTGCCTGTGTACAATATGCCATTTGAAAGCCACTAATCAGCTCATTCAAGAGTTCACATCAGCAGCTATGAAGGAGGTAGACATTTTGAGAGAAATTGTTTGAAAATGCGAAAAATGAACGATTTCAAAAGGCAACCTTCTGCTATATTAGGTATACCCCTAAACTATAGCTTATTTAGCAGCTCTTAGTGCATAGCTTCATATGAAACAAGTCTTGCATTCCATTTGCTCCCTAAAAAGGAACTAAAATCTTGTGGGGGTGGTCAACCATGTCTTAGATAGGAAGGAGTCACAATTTTAAGACTTCAATGGGCAGATCTTCTCAAGACAATTTTCGTGGCAAAAATTCATAGAAATCTATCAAATATTCACAAAGTTATGACTCTGTGTGCCAATTTGGCACTCTTGGGGAGTAAAGGGCTAAAAGTGAAATTTGACAAGTGCGATTTGACAACGGCGATCGGGAAAAATGATAGTCTCAATGTTGGCTTTATCGATTTTTAGCCGCATGAAAGAGAGAGCTGCGAGTCATGCTCAAATATAAAACTTGTTACCTACGTAGACCGTTTTAACTTTACTTTATTTAGTTTGTTTTGTTCGTCATTTCCGCCACTCCTTTTAGTTTCGAAATATGTGTTACGACATCCACCATTATAAAATATTGTAATTTAGTTTGGCTGATTAGATCTCCTGTGAGATCCAACGTTCAGTCAAACAGGATCTTTGTTCATGGCTTTGCAGTTTATTTAGTTTCCAAATGACTGATCTTTCTCAACGAGGAAAATTCAAGGCATATACCCGGTATCGAATATCACAAAAAGAAAAACATCCTAATATAAGAACACTAGAGACTATGATCTGATGAAGAACAAAATGCAAGGGTTGTACCGACTGCGGCCCGACTCTAAGCCGCTTCCAGGTCGCTTGCTCCCACTCCCTCCTCTCTGCTCTGATTGGATAAAATCCACGGTGGACGATGACGTCAAGAACTCGCTCTCGTACAAGCTCTATCAGATGCGGTGAAGGGGAAGTGAGTGCGAGCGACCTCAAGCCGTTTGGGAATTGGGCTAGGCTGTACTGTGTTTTGTTTTCCAAATTTTACTTGTAGTGTGGTCAGATATACGCCGTGAGAGGACCTATGGTCGTCGCTATCGCCTCTGAAAGGTCGCTCACAAGAGGTTCCGAAAAGAGTGATTTGACTGGTAAAAAATGGTATGTTGGGAAAGTGGTTAAGCACACTGTGAGTCTGTGAGGATAGACGGTATAAGCAACCACAAACAGAGGATTTTGTAATGATAACTTTACTGGTACTATAAAATGGCCGGCGATACAAGTAAACAGTTCAGGCGCGCCTTGTGACGAAATGATATGTCACACAAACTGCTAGACCATAATGCTCTGCTGCGCTGTGGGATTTGCTTAGGGGCGGTGGCTTGGGCGAGAATTCATGCCGGGTGACATCAGAGATATTCACAGAAAACCGTGCCACACGCAACACCTCTTGGGCCATACCTACATTAACTCAACAAAACCAAATCAAGAACTCTGATTTCTCTGCATGCAAAATTCTTCCGTGTGAATTACTGATTTCCGAGTTGGAAAATAGACGGCGTTGTTCTGGTAATTAGAACAACGCAAACGAAAAAAAAAGAAAAGAAAACTCTCATTCTGTAAGAGTTACCTTACACTTCCAAACTTCGAAATTAAAGGGAAATAATCGTTTACCGGCGAAGCAAGCAACAAAGAATATAATCGTTATTACACTCAACGTCTCTCAAGCTATTGCGTTACTGAAAAGTATCTTTAAAGCTAGACCATCTGTACTTTTCCAGCATTCCTATTCCATGGCCCCAGCACTTCCTCTGTGTTTCATTCAACCCATTATTAAGAGAATTCGCATCAATCTGCTGTGGGCAACAGCGTTGTCTAATCGTAACGGCAATATAATATTAGACGTGGAATAGATTTCACTCTTCAACGGAACACGACAACCAATGAAGACTAAACAGCAGGCTCTTGTTTCAAAGGTTTTGGTCTCCTTCGTTTGTACTTTTGATTAGATATACAAAAAAAAAAAAGAAAAAACTTGCGAAAACATTCGTACAGGCCATCCATGGTCACTCCGTCCACAGGTAAACCTTTCCACTTGAATTTCCTCCAGCCAGCATGTTCACCGAGGGATGAAACACATTGAGAGAGTTGACAGAATTAAGGTTCTCGTGAGTCAAGCGCATCAACGCGGTGCTCTTTTGCTCAGAAGAGAAAATATCAATCTGGTGATAAAGAAAATAAAAAAATTAAAAGATAATGGGTTGGTGACAAAAAGCTATTTGGAACCCATTCATATCCACAAGCCATATGATTAAAAATTATTGAACGAAGTTATGCAAAACAAGTGATTTGTCATTCGATCGGTGAGTTTGGTTTTCACAATTATTTTCTAGAAGCCCAACGCCAGAAGCGCGCGCGGCCTTGCTGAAGTAATTTGCAAGAAGCAAGCTTCTCCTTTGATGAAACGACTGAGCTGTTTTTCTTTCAAACGTTGCCAAAATACTTTGAGGACAGTTTTGCTTCCTTCTTTGTATACTCGCTGTACTTATGTCTAGTGGACATGTCAAATCGCTCTCTGAAAGACAGCTCTGCGAAAAGAACAGCCATTTTTCACAGAAGCGGTCACGACTTAGGACTACGCAAGAGCAGATCAGTTTGACGTTCAGTTGATCAGGTAGCTGCTTGTACGCGGCTGTAGTCACGGAGACTTAGACGCCGTCCAGACGGGTCCGGATATTTCTGAAAACGGAGATTTTTTCCCCCGTTTTCAAAACAATACACGTCCACACGTAGCGTATTCGAATCGTTTTCGCCCATCCACATGAAAATGCTAAAGCAAAAGAAATACGATAGCGACCTTTACAGAGCATGCGCAGTGCGCCACCATTGTACTGGAATTGATCTATGACGTCATCGCATTCGAAAATATCCGTGTTTTTGGTGCCCAAAAACGCCGTTTACGTGTGGACGGAAGGCTAAAAACAGAGAAACAAAATATCCGTTTTCAAAAATATCCGGATACGTGTGGACAGGGCCTTAGTTAGTGTCAAAGTCTCTTGTTTTTGGTTTTTCAGTTATGCCGTACACATTTATTATTGAAATTAGTTTCGTCACTTATTTTTCGGTTACGTAACGTTTCATATTTTCGTGTACATTTTTCATCTATTGTTTCCATTGTTCTGTATAGCATCTTCGGCAGTTGACATTTTAGTTGTCGTTGTCCGTGTGTTTTAGTCGTCGTAGCCACTACCCAAATCTTGTAAGTTTCGTTGTTCTTGCCTTATTTTCCGCTTGCTTTAATTATATTGCATCTTGTTTCATGTTCTGTATGTTTAGCTTGTTTTTATTTGCTTCAGCGAATCGAATAAACCTAGAGTGTGGAATTCTACGACAGCAGCTATGGCAGATTACGTGATGAGCTTTCAATATTACCAGGTAAGTAACCAAAATTGCATGGAATGGTGGTTTACGTTATAACTTTTAAACACTAGAATATGCTGCTAAAGAAATAAATCACAACACGAACATGTATAAACGACAACAACTTTCCAACCTGTCGTGGTCTTCTCATACTTCCAACAACTGCATATTTGTCATATTTCGGATCCCAGGTAGCACGAAAACTTGTCAGCCACCGACCAACGTGATTATCATGGCTAACAAAAAAACACACAAGAAAGAGAATCAGAGATTGGAAAGTAAAACGAATAAATTACACTAAAACGATTGGAGTCGAGTAATCAATTTTACGCACATGCATGAGGAGTACATTGTCAGATAATGTGCCTTTGGTATTAACTCACAATATAATATCGCGCTGCAAGGCGTTGCGAAGCGTATAATTATTTAACTACATGAAAAGTAACAGCTTATTTTGATAACATCTGTCAGAATCTTAATGCAGAAATCATAACTTTCGAATTGTTTCAGCTCAATTGTTTCCTTGAATTTAGCCTTGCTTTATGATCAGGAAAAACAACTTCAAAACAAAACTGGAAAACAAACAAACAAACAAACAAACAAACAAACAAACGACATACTATGTATGGAACAGAAGACAATTGATTGTGTTCATTTTACCTGAAGCAGCACCTGGCTGAAGTAGAAACCAATCCTGATGGGTCCAAATCATTAATGCTGAGGAAAGAAAGATCAGCTTCAGGGCAACCATTAAACGATAGGGTCACCTTTATTTCATTTTTGCCACAGACAAGGGAAGGGAGAATACAGACATTAATGGAAAAGAACAGTTTTATTTGTGGTCTTAGGGCCTCCATAGACTAGACATTAACTTGTCGACAACTATTTGTTGTTGATAACTAAAATAATTAATGTTATCTCATTGGAGTGTTAGTTGTCGATGTCCAAGTCCAGTCAGCGAGACCTTGGGAACTAACGTTCACTACGCATGCTCAAAATACAATACGCATACTCAAACCACTGACCACTGCCAACGCAGTTGCGACAGTTGTCGACAAGTAAAGCAATGATTCCCACACACGGGAAAACGGTGAAAACGAATTTGTCGACTACTAAAGCATTTTTTTTTTCGAAAAGGGAAACTATGTACTTAGTTGTCGACAGCTCATCTCACGTACTACGTTTTTCATAATTGCCGTTAATATTTAGTTACCGTCTCGATGACAAATAGATGTCTAGTCTGTGGATGCCCTTAGCCTATGAGTTTCAAAGCGTTAATCCCCTAAGAGACATAGCAGATGCACAACATATTCTCCCAGTTAACATGAAAGGAAATATACGTGAATCCATGAGGAGAGTATACACTTTTATCCTACACTTACGTTACGTAATCATCCATGGATGTCACCAAGACTTGGCTGCCAGTTAAGGGAGAGAAATAAGCTGAGGTAGCAACACGGGTCCGCTGTAAGCTACTCAGCTTTGATTTCATGTTTTTTATATTGCGTATGTCCCAGAACGCTACTGACCTGTCAACGAAAAGACAGGAGAGTTAAAGGGGCGAGGAGTTTCTAATGGGGCTGGAGAAAAAAAATTATCCTACTTCAAATAAACTTAAGAAATTTAATTACTTTGTTGGACTAAAAGAAGTCCAGGTTCCTGCTTGGCAGGGGTCCTTGTAGGTGTTCTCGTTATGGGTTCGTTACTATGAACAATTTGAAACAAGATGCATCGTAATCGCGCGTTGATTAAATTATCTTTACTGTGAATTTTAGAATACTCGTTTAACCGTGGATAAATTTCTTTATTTCTAAATCTTTGTATTTCAGTTTTTAGGTAGAAGTAAGATTGATATAAATTTCTCTCTCTCGTTATTCGCAATGGTCTAAATACTGGTGTTAGTATTAATTTTGTGACGGTTTCGCCATTTCTGACATTTCTCATGGCTGAGTAGGTCTCGTACATTTAGTAGGGTTATTTCTATATTGTGTGTAATTAAGGTAATTCCCCTGAAATAAAACTGCCAATAGATTTTCGTTCAAACTTTGTCTACTGAATATTTATCATATGAGAACTTTAATTATAAAATAAAAAAGGGGGGTGCCCATGCTCGTTAAGGAGCTATGAGGCATTGAAAACGTCCTATTTTAGCATTATTTTATGCTTATTAGAAGAACGCATCCCAAGTTATTGTAAAATCTTTGTGAGCCCAGACTCATGAAAACATGCCTCAAACTACAATCAATACTTGTGTCGGACACAAATAAACTTTTTAAGTTTGATTTTGACAGACAGCTGAATCCTTGTTAAAATATTGGAAGCAAATTGCTTGCCACGACTACCAAACTGCAAAGTAAAAAAGACTACACTGCAGCTGCTATATTCCTAATTTATTCAATTTTCAGCAACAGAAATCAGATCAATCTTTTCTCACGCAAAGCTAATGATTAGTTGATTAAAATGAATGGAAAGAACATTGGGGTTAGTGAGCTATAGCCATTTTTCAACTGACAGAGCTCAATATCAAGGCAAATCCTCCATGTTTTCAATGTGTGCGTGCACGAGCGCGGGCTAGTGACGCCATAAATTATGCGCAGTAAGGATGCGCAATGCAAACGGAGATGCAAAATGTGACGAATCGCCTTAAGGTGGCTCCCTATAGTTCTACGATCGCACGCGCGCTGAGGACGAATGTAATCTGCGCGCGCTCGAAGGAAAACGTCAGTGTTTTTCGATATTTTATTACGTCAACATGAGCACAACAAGCAAAACTGACAGTGAATTTTCTCGCGCTTCCTTCGGTGAAATTCCGTAAAACTTGGCAGATTGGTAGTAAATATTTTACTTTAGTCGGAGCTCGTTTTTCAGGGAAATCTAGAAGACCAGTTTTTTCGCAGCAGTAAAGACGTAAATTTGCAAAAATCGGAAAACCTGCCTTTACAAACCCTATTGTTTTCGTGTTTAAAATTCGTGTCCCGCAGGAAGCAATATGCTGTGAAAATTTTGGAAGATTTCACCGAAAGAAGTTTAAGAAAATCGCAAGTAAAGCCATAAAAATGTAAAAAAACATATTTGTTTGAGCATTTCTAATTCAAGACTAAAACCAATAATTTTAACAGAGATGATAGTAAAACACTATTTAATCATTGCTTATTACATGTAATTAGTTTGAGAGGACTGGGTGTAAATACGAATGCAAAAACGACATTCAAAACATAACACTTGCGCGCGCAACGCCACAAATGATTACCCTATGGAGCCACCTTAAACATTCAAACCTTAAAATCTCGGTCTAACTTACCCATCACTACAGGATGTGAGGAAAAGATTGCGGTTCAACGGATGGACATCGATGCACTTGATCACTTTGTCATGAAGGCAATAACTCTGCTCTGCTATGGCGTTGCTGAAGTAGATTTAAAGCCACTTAACGTTAGTTGGAGTGAAAGTCATGAGACTACACAACTAACGAAGAGAACTCATACGAAAGTAACCCTGTCTTAGACTTGATTGCATAACAACAAGAAATGGCCCATGGGGAAAACTGGTATCACTGGTTGATTTAGGGAGTCTTAGCAATGACGACGGCGACGCCAAGGACGACGCCTTGTTAAAAAAAGGATTTATATTTTACCCTTGAGTGTCGCAACTATGTAGATCTGTTCAGTGCGCCTGTCGGTCTAAAAACCTGCTCACGCTAAATATGTAATGACAGCGTTCAATTCCAAAGAAAGACACGAAAATTAGCCATTGCGCTACAAGTTCTCCAAAATACGTACGACTTTGTCATTTCAAGCCGTTGTTTTGCAGAGGACGGCAAACAAATGTACAAAGATTCAAAACGCAGGGGCAGAAACATTGTTCTGCTCATTAAACCTTTTGTTTGGTGACGTTCCCGTTGCCGTCGCCGTCGTGGTTTGCTAAAACTTCCTAATCTCTTGCCCGACGACAGGCCTCTTTCTGAGCGCTGCTTACACGTAGTTATCATCACTTTCAAATAACCAACAAATGCTTACGAGGATCGCAAAGGGACAGCAAATCTTACCGTTTAGTTCTTGTGTCAACTACCACGACATAGCCAGTGTCAATTGCTGCTAATATCGTACTGCTGCTCGGTGAGCCAAAGGCAAAGTACATGAATCGTGAATAGTCATCTTCATCAAATGAATAAACCTAAAATCAATTTGACATTCCTCAATTTAGTATCCATCAAGTGTTTATCACTGTTGAACTAGCATTTTGACGCTGGGATACCATCACGGCAACTCCTCACTTAGCTTTACAATAATCATATAGCAGACTTTAAAGGGAGCTACGTCAGTGTTTGCTCATTTTGAAAAGTTTAGTAAATTTGTCAAGTTCGTCAGAAATCCGTATCAATCTTCTCCATCCTTGATCATTCTGGTTCCTTTATGGTTTATTGTTATCAATTTGGTGCTTTTCTATCTTGGTACACTATTATTTTCAGGTTTCCTTCAGTTCAATGGTAATTCAGCATGTGGCCAAAATAACTCAATACCGACACTGAGCCCCCCTGAATGCATGGAGATACATGTACACAGGATGACGTTGTTCTTAATCTTTTAAGAATTACCGTTATTAAGAACTGAAAGCCATACATTGAGCTAATAAAGGAACCATCCTCGAGGAGCATAACCAGCCAGCAATTGCAGTTAGAAGAAATTGCCAATGTATTGGAAATAATTTGCGCAGGGAGTCCAGATGGATGTTATTAAGATTAGAAGTAATGATCGCGTTTCATGTTCTGCAGATATTACAAGTACATGTACCTCCTGGAAAGTAGCCGACTTGAAATCACAGCACCTCAAAGTTCCATCATAACTACATGTTAAGAGCTTTCCACAGTTGTCAGGGTCAAATGACATGCAGTTGATAGGGCGAGAGTGTGGCTCGTAAAGGTATACACCGTCATCACCTTTTGTGGAGTCCTGAAACAAAAGGCATACTATTACCTCAACATGATAAACGGTCTCCTAGACAAAATTAGATCTTAGGCAACTCAGAAACTTAATATACCACAACAAAGTAGCCTTAGTTTAATCTGTCATGATATATTTATTTAAAATTCACAAAAAATGCTCTCTCACCACATCCCAAATACCAAGGTTGCCCCACTTATCCCCAGCTACCACAAGCGTTTTATATTTAGCAGGGTGAAATGCCATGGAGAAAATTCTATGTGGAACAAGTTTAGCTATGTGACCTTCTTTGATTTTCAGGCTTCCCAAGCACTTTTTGTAGCTGAAAATTAAAAAAAAAAGAAAAGAAAATCATAATTCACTTTGAAATCCAGTGGATCTAATGTTCATGAACTTTCCAAGTCAGTCAAATAGGATGCAGAACAAAAAAGAGAAATATTCTTACAGTCATACATGTACACTTCTCCCATAAGTAGACATTTAACGTCCTTATCAGAACTCTTGTGGTATGCAATGTTGACCGTGTTATTACCGATCTTTAGGTATTCTTTCATTGGTGATGTATTATTTAATGGCATCAACATTATAGAATGTCCTCAGTTCTCCTCTTGCATTTTGAAGGGAGTTTCAGTATCACTACAATGGCGCCATTATTATTAACTTATACCAAATAACCTACCTTTCAACATTCATATCTTTTACAGTATCTTCTCCGTTTTCTTTGGCCTTGTGCAACTTAATAAAAGAGAGAAAATACAAATCAACAGGATTTAATATCATAGGGAAGGGACATTCCAGCGGGTACATCAATCAGACTAAGGTAATGACACTGTCTAATGTTATGGGACATGTGCAATCTTTTGCAACCACAATTGCAGCTTGGCTAGAAATGGCAGCAGGAATGCCCCTCACTAGAGCGAACCCACCAAATCTTTGCTTTAAAGGAGAATGATGACTGACAGGGAAGGACAAGTCAAGACAAGTCAAGTCCCCCCTCTATGTATCAGTATCAATCAGACTGTCTGGACTTGTTAATGTGCCAGTTACCTTTCAGCGTCTAAGGGGAAAATGTTCCTACAGATCTGATGTGTTGAGTGTACCTAACTGTTAGTGATGTAAACACAGAAGGACACTGAAAGTTGCTCTGTATAGAATAGATGCATCTCTTTGAAAAGACCACAGAGAGGGACTGGCCCTGAGAAGGTTCAGGGCCAGGCAAGAAATGTCCAACACCATAGAGTATTATGTCAAGGTCTTCTTTCATGTTCTTGTACTATGAGGGCACCTCTATACCATGGTTTTGAACAGTTCCAAGGAGACAAACACAACACAAATTGCATTATATACTTAGCCAAGGGACTCTATAACTTAAGTACCTTTCCTGCCCACAGCTGGCTAACTTCTACCCAGCGACAGTGTCATATGGCAATTAATAGGTTATCACAGCCTAGCATTTGGCAGACCAGAGCAAAATTGCTTTATGACCACACAGTTTACATTACATGGTTTTGAGCTCCTTTTATCTTGCTTTTCTTGGATTTTGCACTTTGAGACACAATTTCAGTGAATTGTTATAACTGATGTCCAAGGGCCCTGGAATGCACTACATTGTATTTGAGAAAGCAGCTTGGTTGACTGACTAGTAGCCAAGGTTGTTACGTCCCAGTCAGTCCAGTACCTAGAGAGCACCAGCCAAACCCCATTCCCCTCACGGCTGGGATGCCAATTCAGCTGTGCTCCAAGAGTTGTGCCATCTGATCCTAGTCTATAACTGATATTTCTCTTTTTTATTTCTGCTACAAGTTATGATATAATCTATAATCTTTGGACATACTATGTTAGCCAGGACTGTTAGTTCATCAACAAACTCTTGTGCATGTGTTTCTTCAACATTATTACAAGGCTTCATTTCCAAAGGGCCCAGCTTTCGTGGCTAGGAGATAAAAAGATACAGTTTTTACTAATTAGTTTCATTTAATCTGCATTGAATCAATTTTGTCAGAATCCTTAGAATACATTACAGCTCTCTTTGTGTACTGCATTGACCAAAAGAACTCATTCAAGAATTATTTTTGTTATCCACTGTTTGACAATTGATTGCTTCAAGGTCTTACTTACACTTTCAGTGAATGTTTGGGATGCTACAACTGAGCTAATACGCTTTAATCCAACTGCCTTTACTGGGCGTGGAAAGTAACGAAAGGTTCTCTAAATAAGGAAGGTCAAATGAAATTTATATCAGGGAGAGGAATAATAACTTTCAAAGTGGATAACAAATCAGAGTATAGCATTTAGAGAGAACACTTACTACTTGATGGTGAGGTCAGTACAACTATACATGTACATATGGCTAAATATTGCCAGTGGTTGCGAATAGTAATGATAATAGCTCCGTGGAGCAGCCACTGGCCATCAGAATTGTTTTAGCACTTTACCTAAGAGTACTTGCATGCATAACAGTGAGCACGAGGTCAAGCATGTCAAACAAAGAATGATGTTGTGTTTATGTTGAAGGGAATTAAACTCATCTTACTTGGTCTAGCCATTCTGAATACTGAATACCAAACAGAACAAGTATTTAAAAAGTGCTTGAAGGTGGCAGATTTCCTTCCAAAAAAAGTAATCTGTTAGCTTGTATGCATAGTATAGAAATTTCGCTTAAAAATATCCAGTAAGATATTCCAAAACTGTTGAATTTCTTAAATGTGAATCCATTCCATGGAAAATTCTGGGAAGAAAATACATGTACAGGAAGCTATGGGAATTCCCTGGAAGACATTTGCCAAAATTTAGGTCCACAATATTGCACATGTACCTTGTGAGGTTGTTGAAGTTTGAGAAAATTGTCCATTCCTGTTCATTCAACAGCTAAAAATGCTGCTCCATTTGCCACTGAAAATTTCTGTGTTTTTGTTTGCTTGGAAAGGGTCCCTTAAAGTTTATAGCAGCTTTTCTTATTACTCACATGTTCATCGACAGGCTGAGATATTTCAAGTGGTTGATCAGGAAGTGCAATACCATTAGGATCTTTATTACGCAGACGAAGTGACTGACGTGTGGGAAGTAATGGTCCAACCTTAGAGCTCTTCTTGGGTCTGTAATCAAAAGACATCTACATTTATCTGGGTGAAATGATAAATTAGTTAGAGAAGTACATGTAATTACCTCGACAGGCCCCTTTCCTTGACTTTTGTAGTGCCAGAACTTGACATAGCCATATTCAGATCAAGCTTTGCCTAAAAGGGAGTAGGGAGTAGAGAAAATGTTTTTCAGAGGTACAAATTTGTAGGAAGGATGTTCATGTAACTGGTGATTTCTTTGTTTATGGTGACTTAAAGCTGCAATTTTGTGGTTTCTGACTGAAATTCTAGCATCCATGTAATGGGTTACATTGAAATTAATGCAAATGAGAAATCTAACTGGGAAAAAGGCTATCATGATATATGTACATATTAATGCATGAGCACCATATTCACTGTAAGGACTTAAAAAAATTACCCTAGGTCACAGGTAAAATTCATGGTCAGTACCTGACTTAAGTTGAGGCCTGCAAAATATTCATTGTTGCGTCTGATATTCTCTTGGCGCATTCTCTCGTATTCTGACATCTCCCTGCTCCCATGAGCTCTCTGTGATAAGCCATAAAAACGAGGTACAAAATACCTGTTTAATTCATTTGGATGACACGCATTACACATGTTGTTATTATCCCCTGAAGTCCCTCCATGTGCACCTCGGCAGATAAGATCAACAGCCACTAAATGAGTTTGGGTATCTTTATTAAACAGAACAAGAGGGACTGAGGAGTCAAGAGGATCCCCCACGAGAGAGGGTGAATCAAACAACTATGAAACAAGTGAATGAGACTAATAACAATCAAATGAAGAAATGTCAAAATCATCATCGAGCACGGCAAGGGGCCCCAGGGCTAATTTAAATAATAATTGGAAAAAGAATTTTGTTAAAACAAAGGTCGCAAAGCGGTGGCAAATATCGGCTTTCTACAAGTAGTATCTATGCTACCTCCTTGAAGTCTGACTCTCCCATCTTGATAGCATTACTGTTTTGTGTTGAAGATTCCTTGGGGAAAAACCACATAAAATTAACCACATAACAAAATTAATATAGTTAGTCACTTCATGAGTTAAAGAGAGGACCCCGGACTTACGAGTCAAATGAGTCTATTCATGAGTCAGCAAGTCACCAGTCAAACTACACTCTGGTACCTAAATAGCACTCTACAGTAGTCAGCATAAATTGTGCTTTGGTTAGGCTAAATGGATCATGTGCTCTAAAGGCATCCCTGGTCAAGTGTTGATCGATACCCTTGATCGATACCCTCAATCAACATCTAAATCCATACTCAATCGACATCCTGATTGATACTCGGTCAACATCCTGATCGATACTTGGTCGACACTTGATGGACACTTGATCAACAGATGGTTGATAATTGGCATGTATCGATCAAAAATTAATATTGACTGTTGACCAAGATGTTGATAGAGTGTCGATCAAGTGTCAACTGAGGTGTCGATGGAGTGTTGATTGAGGGTATCGATTGAAGGTATTGATCAAAACTCCACCACGGATGCCTTTAGTACACATGATCCAGCTAAATAGCATTCTTGTAAGCCTAACAACCCCAATAGCATTTGCTTAAGTCTAAATAGTTCCTTGGATAGCCTGAACAGTGCACTGGGTTTGCTGCAGGGTCCAGGCTTGTCCCTTGGACAAGTAGTAACTTAGCCTGTGCCGGACTCCACCCTCCACACTTCTGCCCTTCTGGAAAGAAAAAATCGGAGAGATGCAGAGAGGGTGGCTGTGACACAGGCTAGCTGTAACTACAATCCACTAAATCAAAAATCATTCTCACTAAAACTCCAAAATATCTTTTATAAGCACTGCTGAACCACTCCCCCGTGGCTTGTGGTTCCACAGCCACTTTGACAATGTTGTGACGCAATTTATCATCAATAAGAGGACAGACGCATAAAAAACTGACGTCAATTTGTTAAATGTAGATGTAGATGTAGACTATAACAAGTCAAATCTGTACGAAATTTCTAGAACAGCTTTCAAATTGATATAAACTTAAGTAAGGGTTATCTCAGTACGGGCACAAGTAACAGAGGTGTAAAATTTATGGTGAAGGCGGTCATTTCAGCAATGAATCAACAAAGTACTTCACGCACACGCACACAAAGAAAGCTTATATTGTTAAAGTTAGAACGGCGCCTTTCGTATGCAGCCTTCGAACGCAAATGTATTTTCGCGTGTTGTTTTTAACGAGTGATTGAGAGTAAAAACTCTTAACGAGACTTAGCAATTCTAAATATGATAACCTGGGTCGGCAAATAAACTTAAGCTTAAGCTTAGTATAAAGCTTATAAATCACTCGTTGTAAGGATCACTGGTGATACAGATCTATTCAGTCACTTGAACAATTCCCCTTCTGACAACAGGATAACCCGCGATTGTATTCAACATTACCACTTTTAGCTTCTTCGTATTCGATGTTGAGGATTCTGATAAACCAGGATCACGTCTTGTCTTCGGCATGTTGATCGGTGATTCTCAAGGGTACATGTAAATCATTACATAACAGACCTACATCCAGTGGTTCAGCAACTGATTTTTCGCGCCAATTTTGGTGAAATTAGTGTTCATTGTGTCACTCCTGTCAGACCCCTGGTAATGTTATTCACCGACATCCATATCATCCAGCACTGGAGAAAAATTAGTTGAATTTTTCTCCTAGAAAGTACTCTCCAAATACTATAGGAAATACGATTGCAATTAGTTGTTCAAAATTACAGTTTTTAGACGCAGTTTAAGTGGATAATGAAAGCAGTTACTCAGGGGTAGTACCTCAGGGTAATTTGTGCCGATAATCAGGGGGGAGTAGGAGGCCTGGTTGCTAATTTCGCTTTGGAAACGGAGTAACATGGGAGTAAGAGTCCGTTGCTGTGTCCTTATGCAAATGTTTTTCGAGCCAACACGTTAATGTTAAATGTTAATGTTTTATAAACGTAGCTTTCTATTCTATTTTCTCAGTGAAGTTGTCTTGGAATAGAGAACGACTTCTACACAAAGGAGTGACATGAAATTTTGGGAAATGAAACTCTCGATCATTGCTTGAAGTGATGATACACTCTTGGAGTTTTCGATTTTCAGTCATTCATGACTAACAGCGAATTGCATTTGTGTGGATACAAATACCCAAGTTGATGGTTTTCAAGAAAGTTATGTGACTCATTGGCGTTAAAGTAACTTCGATGTTCCAACAACAACCACGAACACACGGTCAGTCGGTTGGTTCTCCAAATTCACTCTGAAATTGACTGAAACACAGCTAGCAGACGAAATGCAAAGCTCAGAGGCCGTGAAGGGCGTTTTGCAGGATACTCATTTGTTATCTACAGCAGGCCTTGGTCGGCCAGAACCTACAAGAAATACTCGGACAACAACAGGACAGCGACCAAGACCTGTATCGGGTAGGAACAGTATTCTAACATCTGTTTATTTATAATTAACTTAATCAAGCCTACAGAATCCTGTGTGTATTTAAAGCTTACTGTTGAAATATCGCTTACTTAGCAGTTGTAGGAAAGAAGTACATGTACATGTATGCTGCTACATGTAGTGTAAATCTTATTTGCTTATGGAAAACATTGAACCTACAGTTAACATCCAGTTACATTAATTTCTGATCTATTCATGACTTTTACCTTAGTTGCTAACTATTGTACAGTTAGGCTCAAGGGCATTCTTGAGTTTTAAACAACACGAGAGAAGTGCTACTGAGTGAAAACTTTTGGTACTGAGCAGTACTTTCTCTAGATAGTATACATGTAACTTTTCAGTGATTAGAAAAAATATTTTTTTCAGTTATAAGGGAGAGGAAAAAATATTAAATCACTAAAATGTCACTCTTATTGACAGCACCACCTAGTCAACAACCTCGCTGGAGATATCCAAACTCACCTGAGCCTAAAAAAGCCAGAAAGTTTTATGTGAGTCTTAACCACACACCATTTGAGAGTAGAACAAGTAAGAAGGCACCCTTTGCTCCAAGAGCAACAATTGGAGGGAGTACCACACTGCGAGGACAAGATTTTTCGCCAGCTACTTACAATTCTCTAAGTGATCCTCATTTGAATCCATATTTTGCAAGAAAGTTTGGGAAAAGTGCATCTTTGAGAGAGACAGGACTGTCAAGAACAAAGGTACCCGAACAGTTGATTGTAACCAGCCTGTGATTAGCATGAAATAATATTAAAAAAACAGTGTCTTGGCTGATACATACAGTTGTGTTTTAAACATGTAAGTGTGGCTGGGAGCTTGCCATAAAGTTTCTTTGTTATCTTGCAATTGAAAGAAAAACTGCCAATAGTGGTGAATGTAAAGAAACACAGTTACATACAGTATATAATCCTCTTCATGCCTAAGTGGAACATAATGCATTTGCCAATGCGGTCCAATGCTGGATCTGGCTCCAGGTACCACCAACCTCTCTCAGTTCTTTTTCTACTGATCTTCTCCACATCAGTTTCGGTTGTCCTTCATTTGAATATTACCAGAATGGCAATTTTGATTGTCAGTTTTTAGGTCTACAGACAATATGACATTGACCAATTATTGGTCAATTATCTTGACCAAGGATGTGGCAGAAACTAAAGTTCTTGATCACGAGTTATTGCAGAATACAAATGTTGTATGTAGATTTCATGACTTAAGATTGCATATAGAGATCCTTTCTCAAAACATTTCAGACAAACGGTAAACATTTCAAAACACCGTTTGTCTGAAATGTTCTGAGAAAGGATCTTTTCTTAATTTGCAGATAACCAACATTTGACTTTTTAAGCTTTGCCTCTTGACTTGGCACTACAGTTTACATCAGTGTTCTGTCATTATATGTAGCTAAGGACTTGTCTAAACTCATCATTCCACATGTGTCTTCTATTGTTTTCAGGGACGAAAGAGTAGCAGTGGAAAGAAAAAGAAAAAAGGTTAAAACATGATATAATATCTTTAAGCTCTTGATCAATTAGCCACTGTGTTCCCCAAAGGAATACAAGATGGAATGTTTTCTTAAGAAGGATTTCCTTTGAAAAGACAGACTGACTGAGGAAAAAAAACAGTACAAATTGATAATTTCTAACAATTGTTATAAGAGCTAGGAATGAAAACGCCCTGCTATTTTTAAATATATGTTATTTGCCAGCTGGAAGGTCTCTACAGTGAAAAATGGTGATGAAGGTCTCGAAAATGTTGCCCGAGGCTAGCAACGGTAGCATTTTCAAGCCAGAGGTCACAGGTTTTCATTGAACGGACCGACCCTAGGCCAGTAAATACAGTATCATTGTTGACTTTTTCCATATACATGTGGTGTTACTGTGACTGTGGTCAGAGATAGCAAAATCCTGGACTGTGCTCAGAACCAATCAGATTGCAGGATTCATTACTGTGCCCTCTTGGAAAAAAATAAAAAAATCTAAATTGTTGTCTACAGGAGTTGTGTACAAAGTTATAGTGAAAACAGGAGCTAAGAAGAATGGGGGCACAGATGCAAAGGTATATAATCATAAGCTTAAAGTTTTAGTGTTTTCTTTCCTTCTTTTCTTATTTATATAAGTGCTGGAAACATTATCTCTTAATAATGTGTGCGCAGTGTAAACTGACATTGCAAGCTATTACTGTCAAACCTTGATTATCCGGACTCATTGGGACTAGACAAAATGGTCTGGATAATCGAAAATATGAATATTAGTGAAGAACAAAACTGTTTAAATGAAGTAACATTTAATTGTGAAAGAACACTTTTACAAATCGCTTGGAAAACAATATGGTCTACTGTGCATCTTGAACCACTCAACTTTGAGCCAATCAGAACTCATTCGAACATTCTTCATTAGGTATGACACTTTAAAAGCAAAACAAACTCGCTTTTGACTGCACTTTTCAATGCTATAGTTTTAAAAAGAATATTGTTACAGATCTTGATCATGACTAATAAATATTCATAACAAAACTGGGACGACAGAAAAAGTCCAGATAATTGAGAAATCCAGATAATCGAGGTACGGATAATGAAGTTTCGACTGTACAGTGTGTATGGGTTGTAAATTCAGCCCGGGTACAACAAAAAAATGCTTATTAAAGAGCTAGTGGTGCGCTGATCATTGATGATAATCAAAAATTGATTTACAACTTTAACCCACGTGATAATCGATTATTCTTACATTTCTTCTCATCCTGGGGATGACAATCAAAGTAAATTTAGGCTCTACAAGCCCAACACTATGATGGTATCGCAGTTTTGTGCAGGGTACAGCAGCTCTACTTTTCCTTGTAAGGTTAAGTCTGCATACGGGCCAAGTGGCCCACCAGGCTGGAGCTTATCCTGGTTTCTATAGCATGAAGCGACTAGGAGTATTTCTACTCCTCCCTGGATGGGATGCTAGTTCATCGGAGGGTTACCCCCCAGCATTAAGTTTGCCGGTACCCATTTATACACCTGGGTGGAGAGATGCACTGTGAGAATAAAGTGTCTTGCCCAAGAACACAATGCAATGTCCCTGGCCAGGGCTTGAACCTGGATCGCTCGTTCAGGAGCCACCGTGGAGCCAGCAGATCCACCGTGCCTCCCACACTTTTACATATGTCTTAGTTTATTGATTATGGTATTGTTTGATATTATTAATTTTCCTTTTTAGGTTTTTGCTGAATTTCGTGGGACAACAGGCAAATTTACCAGACAACTCACACACCAAATGGATCCAGCAGTACCATCAGCCTTTATTGCCACACTGCCTCCTTTCCAGTTCCACTCTGGAAGCACTGAGCACTTTACTATCAGAGGGCCGGATGTAGGGGAGCTTATCCAACTCATTATTCAGGTAATTACATGTATGTATGTTACAGGGCTAGAATTAGTAGCTCACAACAAGCTGTTATGGCTGGCAATTGCTACAGAGATGAGTGGTAACTTTAAGTTTAAAAGAGTTTGAAGGACCAAAACTACATGTGGGGAGGAGGGTTGTGTGCATTTGAAATTATGACTTCCTACATTGGCTGTGCACAACCATGTATATGTATTAAGTTTACTGACAGTTCTGTGTGATGCATGTACGTTGCAGTGTCTTAAGTCTAAATTTTTTGTTCTCTGCAGCATGATGGGAGAGAACGCAAGCAGGGGTGGTTCCTTGATGAGATACAAGTGACAAATCCTCGCAAACCACAAACATGGATGTTCCCTTGCTACCAGTGGCTGTCACTGTATGAAAGTGATTGTCAAGTGCGACGGAGTCTGAAACCTCTGGTTCATAAAAAGGCTGAAAAAGTTGGTACGTCCTGCGTAAACTGCATACAGTTCTACATGTTACGTTCATACACTACATGTACATGTTCATGTAAATCTTGTGCCCAAAGTTTCTTTTGATGTTTTACAAACCACTGAGACTGATTAATCAACTGGTACATACAGTATATGCATGTAGAGATAACTATATACATTTTTTTGTTTTGTATAATCTTGTGGTGTGTTACATGTAATATATAATGTGTTGTGTTGATAATTTGGAAAATTATGATCTTTTTATGTCCCTTGGGGGGAGACCCCCATGTAAAAAGGACAGGGATACTAGTTGGAAATTTTGAATAGAACCCCTAAGAGGTATCAAGATCCTGTTTTGTGGGTGTGGCTTGAATTCTTTTCACCTCTTAGAGATACCAATTCTAAGACAACACATTATCCCTTGTCATTTTTTTCATCTTAATACCCTAACAAGTATTGCAAAAGCTCCCGCTGTGGACCTTTTGAGGCTGAACGCCCCAAGAGGTACCGAAACCACATTTTTTAACCCTTAAAAGGTATAATGAGCACCCCTGTCCTTTCTGTATGGGAGTTCGCTCATTGGTGTACATGTACGTCATTCTGAGTGAACACAAATTGTAGCTACAATGTACAGGTACATGTATGATTCTGATGAGCTGAATGTAAGATCAAGTTTTATCTTGAATAATATAAATGCATGGTAGCTGCCATTCTCAGTCATGTTTGTATTTGACAGTTTATGTGATAGAAGTGTACACTGGTGACAAGGCAGGTGCAGGAACAGATGCTCATGTGTTTGTTACTTTGTATGGCAAGACAGGACAGGCTCCTAAAACGCAGCTCATCAGCAGGTGTGGTGGCAAATCTATAAAGAGTAGCAACCAACTGGCATAGACACCACAAACTACAGTACTTTATTTAGTGTGATTGTCTGGGTGAGGGTCGTTCTGAAAAGGACTGTTGTTGGTGACTGACATTTTGACAACCTGAGAGGAAGTCATCTTCAGAGTCAAGTGAATAGTGTTTGTCAGTTGATGGTGCCTTGATAGTATTGGCAGTAAGACTCATGCAAAGTTTGTCAGCAGTCATTGGTCGGTTTCGATCTGTCTATTGTTAGTCAATAGAAGGTCCATCTGTTGGTTTTGTTTATGCCGTGAATAAGTTGTTTCAACTTTATAAGGTGCTGCTACATGTAGTTGTTGACATCTGTTACTTAAGAGGCGTTTGTTCTTTGTTAGTGTAGCTGCTTTCCAGAGTCAGTTGTTGAAAATAGTTTGTACTGTAGGTTAAACATGGAGCAGAGTCTCAGTCAGTGCTCTCTTTTGTCAGTTGACAATCACATTGCTGTACATCATCAACTGAAAAACCAATCACTGTCAACCAATGCACACCTACATGTACAAGGTTTCCCAACCTAGTTAATTTGTCCAATTTTGCAATCCACAGGACTGATGATGCATTTGAGCGGAATAAAAAAGATGTGTTCAAGATTAAGACAACTGACCTTGGTCCTCTGAAAAAATTGATGTGAGAACTTAAAATTATTGTTACCTACAGTCTAGTTATGAAAATATAGAATGCACTACATGTATGCACATTCCAGTTATTATAAATAATGCAGTGACCCTGAGCTTTTACTGTGTTCCTGTGCAAGACGCTGTACTCTAACTTTGCCTCTCTGCACCCGGTTGTACATGTACACTGTACAGTACATTGTATAGAGGTAATTGGGTACTGGTGGACTTACCAGATGTAACCTTGCAATGGCTAGACCAGCATGCTGCATAACATCCTAAGATTGGGACGCCAGGGGTTGGTGGTTAGAAGTGAAATGCTTTTTGTCACTTATACATGCAATGCGTTGACACTGTACATGCACAGAAATAGATCAATAATATTTGTCAATGATTTGTGTTATTAAGCTTCAACCCCAGCCCATTGCAAAGCAAAAACTGACTTTTAAGTACCAGAACCCTAACTGACTCTCTGGCATTGTCAAAAAACAGCCCCAGTGCTGGGCAAAGTGGAAAGGTTGTATATCTAGTGGAATTGAGATTGGATAATAGGGCATACGTGGAAACGTTAAGGGATTTCTATTAAGAATTTCAAATACCATCAAGAATTTGAAATACATATACATGCAGGACAATGATGAGTGTTGTTTAAACTAGTGTTTCTTTTTTTTTTTACCTTAGTGTGGAGCATGATAATTTTGGTTTTTCAGCTGGATGGTTTCTAGACAAGGTACATGTATTATAATTGCCTTATGGATAGTTAAGTTTTAGGCTTATTTTAATTGAAACTTTCATTCAAACTGTTTTAGCTTAATGGAAATAAAAGGAATAGGTAAAAATAACCTGCAAGTACTAAATGTTTCCAGGACATTTGAGTGTGGCCATTTTAACCAGGATAAGGTACATAGCCTAGCGCACGATGTTGGTGTACAAATCAAAATTAGCAAAAATCGGACGAAAATTTGTTTTAGAAATGCTGTAATTCGCAGGTTATTAATTTTTTTCTCTTCAAATGAGCACCATCTTGTAGCGATTTTCATGTAGTTTCCTTCCATCTTAGCTACGTCTCAAAAGCGCTTGTGCCTTTCTTGTAAGGAGTAAAAATCACACATACTCTCCTTTCTAATCTTTGCAAGTAGCGTAACACATCGGGCCGTATTTTACGCTATTCTTATCGCGCCCATTGCATTTGCCATTTTTGCCTTTTTGGCAAATTTTGCTTTTTGCCAAAATCGCGCACGTTACTCCTTTTGCTTTTGCCTTTCGCGCCAGCAAAAACATCGCGCCCTTTTGGCTTTTTGCGTATTTTGCCTTTATTCCGAGTTGAGTTGGTTCAATTCCGAATGTAAGCTTCCTTAATCATAATACAGGTTTCGCAAGGCAAAGCGTTGCAAATTATTGTTAAAGGAGCTCTTTTGAATCACAAAAATGGAATCACAAAAATGGAGAAAAGCGTTCTCCAGAATGCAAACTATAAGAGAACGCCACATGCTAGTAAGTTACGCTATATATCGCTATCAGAGTGCTTACCAAGGATTTGGAAACAATGTAACTTTAAACACAGGTTTGTCCAATTTTTGTCCAGCCCGGCGATCTTAAGAAAATGACAGAACGAATCATCTTATGTCTTTTTTTATTTCTTTTTACACGCACTAAGCAAGCAAGTTCCCTGCATCTTCTTGTCCATTTCGTGTTCATCGCGGCCATTTTGTTATTTACAACAAGCCCAAATTATGTCCAAATGAGGAAATGGATGGACGAGTCGAGTTAGACTGGGATTGAAGGGTTTCCCCATGAAGAGAAAACAAAACAAAACATCGATGTGTTGGTTGACCTTTATTCAGTGCTTTATTACAGTGTTGTTCGCCAACTTTGCGGAAGGATCGGCGAGGATAACGTTCAATCTCAACTGAGCATTCGCCTGTGAAAATAGCATCACTAAAAGTATCATAAAATGCTCGCTTCGGCTTTTTGTTAGTACTTTGCACCGCTCGCGTACTCCAGCCTTTATTACGGTGTTGTTCGCCAGCGCTCTAGCGGCAAAAGTGCCAAAGGCAAAATTAGCAAAACGACAAAATGGCAAAAATAGCGCAGGCCTGAAAGGCAAAAAAAATGCGCGATGCCGGAGGCGCGATTGGCAAAACGCAAAATTTGCGCGAAAGACAAAAAAGGAAAAAAATGCTCGAAACGTGCGAACAAAGGCGCAATAAAATGACAAGGTTTTTAAATTAAAAACGTGGTCTCACGCTTGTTTTTTAATCATATTTTTTTGACAGATACAATCACAAATGAAAGAATCCCACCATTTTAAAGCAAACTGTAGGTGCACTTTGGAGACACCTTCTTGAATTGAATTGTTCACACTAAGAAGTTAAAAATTATAATAATGCACTTTCCGTTTTGGTCAAAAAATGGGGGAAAAACAGCACTTTTTACCTAACCTGTTTTCGGAATTTTGTTATTGTTCTTCTAATAAATCTCTTTCAGACGGAAAATTTCGCTTTTTGGGGTGCACATAGATGGAACTTTAATTCTGTGAAGTTTTACGACCACTGGCTTTAAGAATGACGAGAAATAATAAGAAATCTAGTGTGAGACCGTTTTTGTTACGCAATTGTACACCAACATCGTGCGCGAGGCCACATGTACAATAGTAAGAGTGTACTGTGATGGCCCAATGGTTAGCATGCTGGACTCTTCATCAAGTAATTTGTGCTCGATCCCTGGCCGGGGTCACCATGTTGTGTTCTTGGGCAAGACACTTTACTCTCACAGTGCCTCTCCTTATAATTACCAAGGTGTACAAATGGGTACCAGCAAACATACATGTACTTGGGGGTAGCCTTGCGATGCACTAGTTAGCATCCTATCCGGGGGGGTGGGGGGTGGGGGGTGGGGGAGTAGATTGAAATACTCCCGGTTGCTTCATGCTATAGAAACCAGGACAGCTCTGGCAGTACAGTGTATGGACCACTTGGCCCGATGTAGACTTACCTTACGTAAGTTAGTAAGTGTCTAGTGTCTATTCTCTAAGAATACCCCATGCCCAGTTTTCTGTAGTAAGTGTGTCACTAATTTATTTAAACTTCTAAGAATGATGTGTGGGTAACCTTCCTAGAGTTCACTTGGTTATGTATACATGTTACTCTACAGTACAACTGATTTTTTTGTCACCAATTATTATTTCAGATGATTGTGTATTGCCGTGAGAAAGAGGAACGTAAATTCTACTTTCCATGTAATCAATGGCTAGCTAAGGACGAAGGAGATGGGCAGATAGTGAGGCAGCTGACGGCATCAACTGATTCTTCAGCTGCATTTCAAGGTAACTAACAACCCTTAATCATTTTGGTCTTAGATACATGTACATCATCAGTTGGACAGGAATTGAGAATATGGACAGTGTTTAGAGAATTCTCTTGATTTACATACAATATGTACATGTAAGCTTATAATTATGTGTACATTGTTGATCGCACATGACTACATTGTTGTCTTCTTGTCTCCAGGCCACCAGTACCTTGTTCACACCTTCACTGGTGACAAGAGGGGCGCTGGAACTGATGCTAATGTCGTCATTACCATATTTGGGGAAGAGGGTGACTCAGGAGAGAAGAAGTTAGATAATGCCAGAAATAACTTTGAACGTGGAAAGTATGTACTAACTCTTGTGTCAAGTATTACATATATTGGCACACTAGGCAAGCGACATGTGTATGTTTTGTAGTAGTAAAGTGTACTGGGTAATTTTGAACCAATTGTGCATCTTAACAGTGCACAGTTGGTTCATCTATCGTGTACTATATTGTGTGTCGGAGATCCAGAATTCTCAAATGAAGCCCTGTTATTATAGGTGGAAGTTTTCCTTTTACTGTTTATCACGCATTGTAGAGGGGAAATTCAAGAGAGGCATACCCAGAGGGGCATGGAGGAGGGCAGTGAAAAAGGGACAAAGGGGGATAGTTTTTCATTCTCAGGGTTTTCAAAATAAGCTGGCGTCTGACGCAACTCACTGGTTACTTCAAGCATTTGTCCAGGGTACTTTTTGCATCAAGTTTGTTAATTAATATGCATTTTTGTTTCACCAACGTTTTCTTTCCGAGGAAATAACTGAAGAGAATGCACCTCAAGGCACACAGATTTCAGAAATTTTCCAGCTCCAGCACCCCCTCCCTTATCAGACGGGGTAACCCACTAAGGCATTCTTTGATTCCCAACGTGCACATGGCCACTTTTTTCGCAATCCAATAGTGCTCTGCCTACTTCAAGATTTTCTCCTGTTGCTTTATTTCAAATCAAAAACCCTGCATTCTTAGGTTAGGGCAGTAATGGTGGCAGCAGAGAGAGAATCTTGAAGGACTAAAAATTAATGTCCCTCTATTCAGGAGTTTCATTAAGGGCCGGAAAGCGGGCAAATTGATTGGCCACGGGGACAATTTCACCCCCCTCATTTGACTATGTAGAGAAAAAAGTTCTTATAAAGAAATTCAGTTCAAAAAGTTTTGCCCACCTGTGAAAACCATTTACCCTCCTGCTGAGAACATTAATAAAACTCCTGCGTATTCGTCAGAGAGGTAAAGGATGATGTCTTTCCATTGGAGTTGGTTTTTGACAATAGAATTGTTCTACACTGTTCTGCAAAATTTGTTACAAGTAACTGTCTGTGCATTTGCTTTTTCTAGGAAAGATTCTTTTAAAGTACTGTGTGGAACATATCTTGGACGACTGACCAAGATAAGGATTGGTCATGATAACAGTGGGCTTGGCCCTGGCTGGTTTTTAAACAAGGCAAGTTATTTTGACAGAGAACATTGGATTTTGTTTGTTTCTGTCTTTATATACATGTAGCAACTTGTGTATTTTAATGTACACTGTATTTTTTTGTAATTTAATTTGACAATTGTCTTGTAATGACTTGCTTTTCAGGTAACTGTTGAGGATCCCAAGACAGGGGACGCTGTTGATTTTCCATGCCGACGGTGGTTTGCCAAAAATGAAGATGATGGCCAGATCTCTCGTGAACTAAGCAGAGCAGATGGCCAAGATGGAGACATGGTTACTGATAAAGGTGAATAAGATAAATGTGTGCAAGTGGGTCAGCAATGCTTCTTGACCATGTTGATCTACATACATGTACAAATGCTTGTGTAAATGTACTTGTAGACGAAGCAAGACAGACTTGTAATCGGCTTTGGCTTTACATGTACCTCGGTACTTTGGTGTTATAGTGCTTGTAAGGTCTCTGAAGACGAATAATTCGTACAACTGGGTCTCAAATGGGCTAAATACCTGTACCTATATCTCTCACATACTGTACATACTCTCTAGTGATATAGAGTAGCATAGAGCTGACTACACTAGAAATAACATTAATGGCGTTGTGTTGATCATCTAGGAATTCCATATCATGTTCATGTCACCACTGGAGATGTCAGAAATGCATCTACCAATGCACGAGTATATGTTATCCTTCATGGGGGAGAAGATGGTGAAAGCAATAGTGGCAAACTGTGGTTACAAAACGAACAGAAGGACAACTTTGAGAAAGGAAGAACAGATATTTTTACTGTAGAAACAACAGAAATGTTAAGTCCTTTGCATCATTTGACAATTGGGCATGATAACAGTGGACTTGGTTCAGGATGGTACTGTGAGAAGGTAGGAATATCACATGCACTGTTATTTGATTTCTATAACAGAACCCCCAAATGTTTCGTTTTTTACCTGAAATTGGGTAACACGCTACATGTAATTGTCAAGTGATTTTTTTGGACGAAATAGCCCTTTTCACGGTTAGTTTTTCTCATTTGCATTACAATGTAATCCAACGTGGATGCAAGGTAATTTTGGGCTAAAACTACAAAATAGCCCGAAATTGCCTCACATACATGCTAGATTTTATTATAATGCAAATGAGTAATGTTAACCGTGAAAAGGGCTATTGGTGTTAATTATGTTTACTTCGCAAACTAGCTGTGTATATGTTGCTGCTTGGCATTTCATTGATGGCTCTTCCTATCATTGCTAAACCTTTGCCAAGTAATTTGTCACCCGCCAATACCAGTAGGGGCCAAAAGTGCATTATTTACAATGTACAACTAGACCTACAGAGTTGCTGTTTGATCCTTTGATGGTGGCCCTTCTTATCATTGTAAAGACAAGATTCCCAAGTGATGGATTGTTCGTCTACCAACAGCAGTGAAATACAGCCCAACCTCCTCTTTTGATACCTCTGTATACACTGTAGCAGCCACCTCTACAGAACAGTTCAACAGCTGGGATTTTTCATCACATCCCTATGCCTGTCCATACTTTTTACTCAAATCAAAACCTCCCTACAACAGCCCCTCCTGCAGTGGCCAGCTCATTCTGCCCCAGGGTGGCCATAGTGGAGACGTTTAGCTATAGAGGACATTCAGCATTTGCCCAACGTTAACAAAGCTAAAGAGAACAGTGCATGTACAGTTCTGGTTTTCAATCAACCCTTTTAATGCTAAAGACTGTTGTCTCTTTTAGGTTTTAGTTGACTGCCCAAGCAGTGGTCACCAGCAGGTGTTTTTATGTCAGAAGTGGCTGGCTGATGATGAAGGCGACCAGTTGATTGAGAGAGATCTCTACGAGTCTGAAGACATGAGGCTGAAAAGACGTCCAAGTATGATCACCATAATATTTAAATATCGTTTTTGCTTTTCTGTGAATTCGAATACATGACTTTTATTTCTGATCTTTGAATATGTATAAGGGAGTTTTTTTGTCAAGGAGTGGGGAGACTGTTATTGGAAGGGAACTCACCGCAGCAGTGTGATTTCAGTGATTGGGTGGGGGTAGCTGAATGGCTAAAAGTGAGAAGTTCAGATTTTTTAGACACAATTTTGGGAACAAGTGCTGCTTTTGGCTAATCTTCCTTGACACATTCGTTAAATTTCTGATTGATTTTATCCTATCAAAGACTAGCGCTGGCACCTGCACTGAAAATGGTCACACCATTAGCGAGCTTGAGATATAAACCTCAGACTCAGTTTAGTCTTGGAGACCATCAGCTGGTTCTGGTATCCCTTGACAGGGCTTGAAAAAAGTGCTGTCCAGTTGTCCACAACAAGTAGCTTTTCCTGCTGGGCAAGTAACTTTTCATTCTCTCTTGCCCAATGGGTGAGGGATGAGGCAAGTCATCTACCAACTAAATCATTAAAAGAGAAAACTAAGACTTACCCAGGGCAAGCAAAATTTGAGAGCTACTTGTCCCAAGGGCAAGCTGGAATTCAAGTTTTTTTCAAGCCCTATTTGATTAAGTAAGAAGTTTTTTTTTTTTTTTTGTAGAAACTGTTTGGAATGTTTGGGTGTGGACCAGTGACATGAGAGGCGCTGGAACAGATGCTAATGTTTTCATGACATTGTATGGAGACAAAGGAAAGACAGATGAAGAACCGCTCGGTAATGCCACTGATAACTTTGAACAAGGACAACTGGACAAGTTTAAGGTCTGTCATTGTTTTATCCCTGCTTTAGTTCACTGGTATTTCGTTCTACAGTTTTAAATTTCCCGATATAAATGTGATTGTACCATAATTTGTTCCCTTAAGGGGCTGGTCAAGAATGAAGTTAACTGTAGGTGTTTATGTCAGTTGTAACTGTAATCGGGTGTAACTGTGAAGCAATGACCATTTTAAGAAGCTAATTAAATGTTATGAAAAGCAGCAGCTAAGAGAAGTACGGATGGTCCAAACCGGCTTCGATTGAAACAATGTATGAACATTGAAGATGACAAATTTCAACTTCCAGTGTCTCATTTACGAAATGCTGATAATCGAAGAACGCCAACTATTCTTGAACGTGCAAGGAGACTCCACCTGCGTGAAGTTACTCGTGTAACACGCACCAAAAAGTGTCAATTATGTTTCACTCAATAGGCCATTCCAGAGTTATCTTTAGTCTCTTTCTCAAAGCGAGTCTTGGTGCCAGTCCTTTCATATGAAAGTGAGATATCATTCCCATGCAAATTAAAGTCATTTTCATATGAATGGTTGTGCAGTAGGCCTTGCTTTGATAGAGAGGCTTAAGGCAGCTCGGAAATGGGCTATTAAATTCTTATGCTGCGTATGTCGCCCTGATATTTTCACTTTGCCTTGAAAATGTTGTGAGGAACTTCGAAACATCGTACTTACGTGAATTTTGAAATTTCTACTTACATGTAAGTATTTCAGCAAACACGTAAAAATGCAGTGCACTTTGTTACTCTCCACTGATTGGTCCAATTTAATAAAAAATGAGATCATAATCTTAAAAAATGTGATGCACATTATAACTTTGAAAATAAACTATCTTCTACTGTTAGGTTGAACTCACAAGCGTTGGTAAGCCGTACAAACTGAGGATACGGCATGATAACTCAAAGCCATTTTCTGATTGGCACTTGGAGAAGGTAAACTAATAAATACCATCTATGGTATACTATCTACAATCGAGACATGGTGTTGAGAATAGTACTTCCTTTGTTCGGGATTCTGCGTAAACCATGTTCTTTGTTATTTGATACATGTGCATGCTTGAACCCACTTTGGTCTAGTCTTGTGTATTTTTCCCTGTACCCAAAACTAAGTTGAAATTTTCAGTAAAATTTCGACAGAGGCCTGTAAAAATTCAGCATGATACTAAACACATCGTTTGCGCAGCCAAAACGTAGGAAATCTTGTTCCCAGCAACCGATGTAGGCACTGTACTTTTTTAATGCGAATAGGACCGCTCTACGTGATGTTGATTTACGTGTTATTAATTACGACTAAGCTCAGCGAATCTTTTGGTTGTTAGTAATTATTCATTGGACCATTGGCATGCATCATACATGTAGACTGTTGATTTTCAGTAAGGCACATTCTTGCAGTGTGTTCATTCAGACGAATCAAAAACATACATGCTTGTAGAGAGTTACTTGACAGGAACGTGCAAACTACAAAATGCCCATTTATTGGTTTCACGTAGATTCAAATGGAGAATGCAAAATCCAGCATCAAGTGTTCCTACAAGTGTAACCGCTGGCTTTCCAAGAGTGAAGGGGATCGTCAGATTATCCGTGAATTACCAGCAATCATACAAGGAAAGGAACCTTTACCTGGTAATGAATAGTTAACATGTGAATTCTTAAAGCTCTCAGTTTGTAGAACATTCTGCAGATCTGTGCAGGTGCGACTTCCTTCAGTAAAGCACAGATATGGTATGGAGACTCTTAATTCCTTATCATGCAGTTGGAGCCCGCTAATTCGAACCGGGTTTTTTCGAGTTCTCCGTTACATCGAATTAAAAACCATTTCCATTTCCGTTTCCATTTCCCCTCAGTAATTTACTCCCGCTATTTCAAACTATTTTTCGTTTCACCTGCTGGAGAGTTTGAAGTAGCGGGGTTCAGCTGTATATAATTAGTAATTCCCCGATATCTCTCGAAGTTTCACACCTCACTGAAGCCCTCTGTCAGGCTTTTGAAGACAAGAGTAATTTTGGAAGCATTGTTTTTAGTGTCAGAATTTCAATTTTTGTTATTTTTACTCTACACTTGCACAATCTTCGATAAACCAGTCAACCTAGATTGAAAAGTGTTTTTTTGTAAAGCCTTAAGGTCATATTGTAAACTGTTTTAACAAGGAATCTTTCTTTCCCTTAGTGTAAGTCTTTTCGTCATTAATCATGAGCCGACGTAGTGTGTAAGTAACTTGTAAATGGTATTTCTTGCTTTTCAGTTCATGTTTACCACGTTTCTGTGTACACGGGTGATAAGCGTGGTGCTGGCACAAATGCCAATATTTTCCTCAATATATTTGGAGAGTTAGGTGACACTGGTGATCGACCTCTGGAAGAATCCAAAACTAACATGAACAAGTTTGAGAGAAACCAGGTAGTAAAGCTGTTTTTTTCTTCACCGGCGGAGAAAGGGGTAGCTAAAGCCCAGTTTTTCAAAGTCTTTTGGGGGTTCTTTGAATACGTCGAGTTTTGATTGGTTCACCGTATTGTCGGTGCCTATTGTGATTGGCCAAAGGTGTTTCTTTTGTTTTGGTTTTATGATATTTAATTGAAAACCGCGCTCCAACTAGAAAAAGTATGCAAAAGTTAGTGGTAATGCCGAGTCTGAAATTTAATGGATCGAGGTGTGCATTCGAAGGTTACAACATATTTACAAACGTGCGTGTGTGACTGTGTGGCAACTCGTACCATGGAAATACAGGGTACTTACCATTTACATGGGAAAACCGAAAATTCCAGTTGGAAAATCAAATGGTTCGCGCCATTCCGTTTGGGAGAGCTTCAGAAAATATGGGCTGTGATTTGGGTTGATGCTATTTTTCTACTCTTTTAAGTCTCTCTAGCTGATGTGGATATACTTTATAGCGATTCCCTCTCCCGCAAAGTTCAATTTAATTGTTTAATGTTTATGCCTGAAATTTCCAACCGGATGCTTTTTGTAAATGGTAAGCACGCACAAGCTCTGCAATTTGATTTGTTTCTAAAGGAAATGCTGTCCAATGTTCGACGTATTACCCTCGTAATTACCACAGTTGTGAAATCACACGGCCACTCTCAGTTTGTCTTGTAGTTTGCGAGCCTCGGCATTCGAATTCTCGGTATTAGACTGGAACTAGCTTGCAATAGAGGCTTATGCGGGGGAATATCATTAAAAAGCGACCAAAGTCATTTGCTTTTGAAAAGACTCCCAGCCCCGCGTTAGCCTCAGTTACAATTTAGTTCCAGTCTAATATACTTAGAACACGAAAATGGTCTATTTTCCATGTTACTGAAAAAGCCACTTCTAACTCCCGAACCAATTAACAACAAATTGTTTCACTATGTTACAGGGTGCACCTTTGGAAATATTGCTCAAATTATTTATTGCTCTCTTTCAGGTGGATGAATTCCTTATTGAAGCAGTTTCACTGAAAAATCTTGACAAGATCCGTGTGGGCCATGATTCAACTGGGCCAGGATCGGGATGGTTCTTGGATAAAGTTGTCATAAAGGATCCAGAGGACAGCACCAAGGAATATGTGTTCCCTTGCAACAGGTTTGGCTGATCATGGACTGAAAAGGTCCCCGTAGGCATGTCCCGCACTGTGCAGCAGCTGGTTCAGATTTTGAGTCTTTAAAGTTAAAGGGACTGTGTCACGGCTGAGTTTAGACTATTTTATCAAGTTTTGCAGACGCTCGCTTTGAAACTTAATGTTAGCGAAGAAATTACTTCTATGGAACTATGGAATGACAAAACTAAAGCTTCATTACAAACAAATATTTGTCCGGGGCGTTTTAATTAAAGGAGACAGACAAACGAGATTACATGTAACTGTGAAAAGTGTTCAACCTAACATTTTTTCAAAAAACCCATATCGCAATCCGTTTGAATCTTTTTCAGGTTTTGTCCATCCGTGCCTTCTTTTGTATTTCTTGTGTTATTGAAATGTTCCTTGACTATTTTAAGTGGTTATTTTTATATTTTACTTTATTTTGCTGCCATTTTCTGACGTCTAAATTTGGCTAGAATGACACAGTTTCGTTAACAAGTTGAACTTGTGCCATTGTTGTTGTTTACAGGTGGCTTGCAAAAGATGAGGACGATGGTCTGATAGTCAGGGAGCTTCCTCTTGGTGGCACAAGCCTCCTGAACAGTAAGTTTACTCATAACTTTCATTTGCTGCCTGCAAACGTGAATTGATTCAGTCGCTAGATCTATAAGAAGGGTTTGATTTATCTGGGAAGACTTGTAGTACATGTTGGTTGCGTTCTTTGGGGATGATCTGGATCAGGATCAGTGATCCAAGATCATTCAGATCATGGTGCATCAGAGGACCCGATGAATCCTCTCTGGGCAAGGATTTATCGGCTCCTTTGATGTACCATGATCATGAATGATCTTGGATCACTGATCCAGATCCAGGAGATCACCCCAAAGGGACGCACCCTTACATGAGAATTGACGTAGGTTTGAGATATAAATGTGAAATTTTTACGGGGTAAATTTACACTGAAAACACTGAAACCGTGAAAACGTTACATTTTTTGCATTTTTTAATAACTATAGAATGAGAGTACTTCTTAACACGTTAATAAGATTTTTTAGCTTTTTTACAGTACTGTGCAAACGCTAGTCTTGTATATTACATGAAGAGCGTTCATTCTATAGTTGCCTGAAAATGTTAAGTGTTCACGGTTTGAGTGTCCTTACTGTAATGGAGGCGATTAATAATGGTAATAGGAATGAGTGGAGTTTAATTCGGTCTGTAATCATACGAGTGATTAACAAAATCGGACGACCGCGAAGCGGGAGTCCGATTTGTTAATCACGAGTGTGATTACAGACTGAATTGGACGACACGAAGTCCTGTTACCAATTAATCATAACCATTACAATATCCCACACAAGTAAAAGTTTCATTTGAAAAAGCGCTTTTAATAGTCATTTTTAAATATCATAATTAAAAATATGAAGAATAGCTTGCAAAATGGCGGTTGTTTCTTTCAAAACAGTCACCAGAGACTAAACCTCCTTTTACAAAGTCAGTCTCTTGAATTGGTTACTATAGTGATTGTAATCAATGCTGTGATTGGTTGATTTAGTGGAGAGGACTTAAAATGATTGGTTCATGTAACTGTCCGATTACAGGTGTCCGATTACAGCCAACTGTCCGATTACACTGTCCGATTACAACTTTGAAGATTAATTAGAGCAAAATAGAGCAGTTTATGCACCAATTACATTCGAGGAAATTGTAATTGTTATGATTAATTGATTAATACAATGTGTAGTTTGAGCTTAGTAACACCTATTTTAACTGTAAATCATCTGAACTACATGAAAGACAGGAAAAGCATGTTATTAATGTTGTAGTAACAACTAGCAGTCAATGTGATGTTGTGCTTACTTTTCAGCCACGTCGTATCTTGTGTCTGTGAAGACTGGTGACGTCCGTGGTGCAGGAACAGATGCCAATGTGTTCGTCCAAATTTATGGCGCCAAAGGTGACACTGGTAAATTACAACTACGAAGCGCTGAAAACACGAAAAACAAGTTTGAGCGGGGCAGGACTGACCAGTTTGCACTGGAGGCCGTTGACATTGGAAAGGTGTGTAGCTCATATTGAGGGAGAGAAAGAGGTTTCTTCAATTGGCTGGCAAAAGTCGGTTAAGTAGGAGATTCTGAGGACTGTCTCATATTCGGTTGGCATCAGGCAACGGTGGATAGTTATCCTCAACTAATGAAGAAGTATTTCAAAATTGTTTCACTTCTGCGTGTTGTTTAAATATCGATTTCGACTTTTGCTATTTATCAGGTAACATTGGAAGTGGAGCTTGTACTGTTTAGAACTTTATGTCACGATAAATGTTTTGGCGATGTATAAAATAAACTTGAAACCTCAAGGAATGATAAACATAAAAAAAGTCGAAAAAATGTTTACTTAACTATATTTATAAATATATATAAAAAACCATCAAAAAGGATATAATAAACTTAGAAGAATTGTTCGCTATAGGAAGGTTGACACAGATTTTTAACAAAGAACGTTAGTCTAAAGTTAATCTGAAATTGCTTCTTTGTGTGTTCGTTCTTAGATTGAGATGTTGCGCATCTCGCATGACAACAAAGGCAGTGCCGCTGGTTGGTTTCTTGATGACGTCACAGTAGACATACCTTCACGTGGTGATCACGTGGTGTTCCCGTGTCATCGCTGGCTTGCTGATGATGAAGATGATGGCAAAATTGAACGGGAACTGTATCCGGGACAGCAAATACATACCACTGCCAGTAATTGCTGTTTTTTTTTTTTTTTTTAATATTTGTGCAGTGTGCACATTTAGGAGGAGGAGGGGGGGGGGGGGAGGTGGATACACGTTCGATTGTTGTTGGTCTATCTCTTGAATTTGTAATAGGTTAAAAATAGGTTTTTATAGGTTAAAAATAAATTTGAGAGAAATAAGAGCATCAGACAAGCATATCTGATATCGCAAAAAATGCTTGTAGAATATAGAAATATTAAATTCGATTTATTTAATTCTAGGTATTTTATTGTGAAAACATTATTCACCAACTCTGCCTACGTCTCTTAAGTAGTGTTGGCTATCCGTTTTTAAAAAGCTGTTCGGCATTATGTTTCCTGTATTTTCTTTACACCACGCTGTCATCCATATTAACCACTGTTTGTGTTCTGATTGTTTGTTTTCTTATACACGCGTAGAAATACCTCACGAGGTGACGGTGTACACTGGTGACGTCAGAGGAGCTGGTACAAACGCCAATGTGTTTCTTGTCATGTATGGAGAGAATGGCAAGTCAGACCAGTTTGACCTGAGAAACAAGTCTGACAACTTTGAGAGAGCTCAGGTTGACAAGTTCAAAGTAAGTTATTATGGAGGGAGAAGTGAGTTTGCCTGAAAATACACTAACTAGTGTGAAAGATTAGAACTTAACTTACTTCTAGGTGTGAAGAGCTTTGTTATGGCGTCTGAGGGCTCTTTTCAGTAGTTGTTCATCAACCTCGCTTTTAGTCTCCAGTCCTTCGCAGTCGTAATTTGAGTCGCCACGCTTCGTTTCTTGGGACAAGCGTTGCGTGACAACCAAACAACAGCAGCGAGGGAGACTTCACCATTTCTGTTTAACAAAGCGTTTGCAAGAAATAAGAATGTCGTTAACGAGGCGTGATGTCTGAATCATGGCTATTTTCTGCCTTGTTCTACTCTCCGGTTATTTAACAAATATATCTCTGTAATTTACAGGTGGAGTGCGAAGATATCGGACCTCTTGTGAAAATTCGCATTGGTCATGATAACAATGGGATGCGGTCAGCGTGGTTCTTAGAGAAGGTAACTTTTAAAATCAGTTCACTTCTATCGTTGATTTAGTTATCAGAGTATTCTACTTCCCCACCCCCTTTCTCGGCGTCGCTCTGACGTTTATTATACCTGTGTGACCAAAGGTGGAAATTCGCCGTGTGAAGCCTGAGGACAACGAACCGCGGAAAAATCGCAGGAAGTCTGGAGACGTGGAAGAGATGGGTGATGGCGATGAGTACAACTATCTTTTTGTGTGTAACCGCTGGCTTGCTCGTGACGAGGACGATGGACAGATCGTGAGGGAACTGGTGCCTATGGACTCAAGTGGGAAACCAAGACGAGGCTCGTTAGCGGGTAAAATAATTTGGTTTCATATCCCAGGCACTCCTTCTTTCTCGTCTTTCGACGTGAGAGACATATGTGTATGAAGTTCGTCCAAAACAAGTTCTATAATGATGAAGTTCCGAATTACCTTCAGCCTCTTTCTCAAAGCGAGTCTTGGTGCCCATCCTTTCATATGAAAAGGAAATTTCATTCAAATGCAAATTAAATTCATTTTCATATTTGCACCAAGCCTCGCTTTGATAGAGAGGCCTAAGGCAACTCGGAAGTGGGCTATTCCCGTGCGTATGTAACAAGACCTTACACATAAGAAGCACTGTAAAGCTTCTTCATCACTAGATGTTTTTTCTGTTCTAATTATCGGCCGTTTTGTGAATCCTTTTAGAAAACACCTATCGCGTGCACGTGTTTACCGGAGATGTTTCCAATGCTGGCACGAATTCCAACGTGTTTATCTGCGTGTACGGCGAGCTTGGTGACACTGGGGAGCGGAAACTGGAAAAATCCGAGACTCACATGGACAAGTTTGAAAGGAACAATGTAAGAATTGCGTTCTTTCGTTTATATAATATATAGATTTAGGCCAGCCTAAAAGCGTAGCTCCTGGGCCGGGTTGGTCAGAGCCCGATTAAGCGAACCCAGGCAAAGGTAAAATTTTGATTTTGTGTAACTTTGCAATGAGGTTTTCTTTATATTGTTTGGCCTTCTGTTTTGAGTTTTAATAATCACCATATACACAAAGCAAAGCAGAAAAAAAAACATTTGTATAGAAGAAAAAGTTATAATTCGGTTAACGTTTAATCTTGGCCTAGCGTTAACCGGCTTCCGAACAATCCTGCCCTGTTTTCAACAACTTAAGCTGACATGAGCCCGCGATCCAATCGAAAGCCAGCACGTAGTCAGCGGTCAATTAAAAAAACACGTGACCTCGATGACTGGTAAACTTTAGCCCGCGATATGGTCACGTGATACTGGTCAGCGGATACCTTGTTTTGACAGGTGTCAATTGATCATAACATGGATGTCCAATATCAAAGAAGTACACGGTAAACCAAGGCTGCATGTCTCTGTCAACCTATTACTTTGGAGTATGGCCGCCATGTTGCGCGACTCCGTCGTCGTCGTCGTCGTCGTCGTCGTCGTCGTCGTCGTCGTCGTCGTCGTCGTCGTCGTCGTCGTCGTCGTCGTCGTCGTCGTCGTCGTCCCCTTCGTGCGTATGCGCCCACGAGCAATACCGCTAGCCATGATAACCATGAGAAAATCAACTCATGGGTTTCCTTTTCTTTCCTATATGAGTATTGGGCTCCGCTTCGCGGCCTTTGGGGGCGGAGCTCCGCTATTAGAGAAAAGAATGCTCTGTTGTGGATATAGCGTTTGAAGTTTTTGAAAAAAAAAAAGCACGAGGCGGTTTTCGTGCGTTCAGTGTTCTGTGTGGTTAGTGTGTGAACGAACGGGAATTGCATAATGGAAAGAGACGGTGGAAACGTGGCTGGAACTACTTGAAGTGAGGATTTTCGGCGATCTTGTCACGTTTGTGTCATGCCCTCTCGATGTAACGCCAGACAGACTGGTGACTCCAAGAACTCTGTGTTAGAGTTTGTTCTCATGGGTGATCAAAGGCTAACTTCCCTTTACATTTCCATCTCAATGTCAAGTAGCAGGCGATGAGAATTATGAAAATCATCAACTAGGGAGTATTGTCTTAATTTACTTCCAAATTCTCTGAGCTAACATGAGAAGAAATGTCTGATGATGCATAAAGAGAATTTGGGTTTTGATTTTTAACCTCCACGATTAACAAAATTCTAGTTCCTATGCTTGTCTAGCTCGATATTACTCAGATATCGTTTATTTCTCTCAGGAGGATATATTTTCGTTCAATTGCGTGAACCTTGGTCCACTAAGCAAAGTTAAAGTGTGGCACGACAACAGCGGATTAAAGAGCGCCTGGAATTTGGACAGAATTGAGATCCAAGATAAACTAGCCGAGGAGAACTACGTCTTCCCTTGTAACCGCTGGCTAGCAACGAGTGAAGATGACGGGCAGATTTGTCGCGAACTTGTTGTTGTTGATGAACGAGCTCGGAAACTAGACAGAAGGAGAACTTTATCTAGGAAAGCAAGTGTTATTTCCAACGTGGACGGAGTTGATCTTGAGGCCAAAGGTTTGTAACCATTTGTCTCGTTTTGGCATTTACTAAGTTGGCTTATGGTATTTGTTGTGAAGTTAAGTTCGCCTCTGAACCCGCAAAAAATATTGGCAAGTAAAGTTAAACGAGCTCTCACGAGATAGAGACTCTTCGACTATTGCTCCTTCATGAAAGAAAAAAGGGGGGAAAAAAACGGAAAAAAGAAAGAAACTCCAGAGAGCTTCGATCGCCATCGCACAAGTCAAAGGGAAATTTTCACATGAGGTCAAAATTATGTCAGCCTTTGATTTGTTCGTAAATTTTGTTTTTCATTAATTACACTGCGGGAAAAAACGGAATGTAACTGTACGAAATTAATAGCGTTAAGTGTAGTACTGGAAATCTTAAAGAAAAGAATTCGTAACACATGTTTCCAGTGTATAGACTTCAGTCTTCATGGTCTACCGTCCGTGTGTAGAACTCTTCGTTAGAGGATAAGTTAGCTTTGCCTTAATATATATTATAAGAATGCATGATCGTCAGTCTTTTGTTATATTGTTTTATTATTCCCGTAAAGCTCGTATCACGACCTATGAAGTATCAGTTGTCACTGGTGACGTCAGAGGGGCCGGGACCAATGCCAATGTATATATTACCATGTATGGAGAAGAAGTAGATACGGGTAAGTTGTTAGCCGAATAAGAATTCAATTTTAAACTCAGGTCTTAGATTTGCTTGTACGCGAACAGAATGTTGACTGATAGTAATACCTTTTGTTAAAAAAAATCTTTAAATTAAGTCGGAGTAATTGTAAGTTATTCTGTTGGGTGGGTGAAATGGGGCACGGCCCTGAATTCTCGCGATTTTCCTGGTTGACAATTTATTGTACCTGTAAGCAATCTTTTCTGAACATGATCTTTTTTTTAGCCTGTTGTCTCTTCAGAGACGATACATGTAGGTAGAATACTTTATGGCGATATTTATAAATCATGTGATATAACCGAGCTCTTTCTTCACAGGCAAAGTTCCTCTTAAAACCTCTAAAACATTCAAGAACAAGTTTGAACGTGGTCAGACAGATGTCTTCAATATTGATGCCAAGGTTGGAGAAGTTCAAAAGATCAGGTAAAGTTTAAACACGCCCCAAAATTAAATGAAATTATGCTTCTTTTCTCCTTCTAATTCCGACTCTTACCCGTTATTCTAACTTCAAAAAATAATTTTAGACTGATTGAACACTCTAAACTCATAATTCTCTAATTTGCTCAAAGAAACACGCCATGAATGACAGGTTTCTAAACGAATCTTCGGCTACGTTAGTTCTTTTCATTTTGGCAGCGATTTTTTAATTTATAGCAAATGTAATTTTTCAGGACCAGAAACTTGTGTCACCTAGCTTAAGCTTTTTGCGAAGTTGTGAAAATGTCTTAATGCACGTATTTGCTTCACTTCCCGCATATTTTTTAAAATATATTCTGTAAACCTGATCAGTGGGTGACTAAATATTTCTCCTTTGCCCAACAACATAGCAAATATCAACTTCTCATTTTCATTATTCTCGTTGTAGGATCGGCCATGATAACAAGGGTGGTTTCGCCGGTTGGTTCCTGGACAAGGTGATAGTGGATGCCCCCTCGCTGGGTCAGAGAGTGGTGTTCCCCTGTGGCCGGTGGCTCGACAAAGACAAAGATGACGGACAGTTGGAGAGAGAGCTCTTTCCTGGTGTGGACACAGAGGAAGCTTATGTGCCATGTAAGGACATTAGTTTTAGTTAGATTGAAAGGTTTCCATTTGAGAAAGACGTATAAGTAGTGAGCAGAGGATTGGACAAAAAGTTCAAAAACAACAGGACGGCCGCCCTCTCCCCCCCAACCAGGAAAAAGGGAACATTAAATAACTTCGTCTCCTTTCCTTACTAGACTTTCTTTCAGCCCCTCTCCAACAGAAAACTCCAGACCTTTTTTGAGACTTTTTAATTTGCCTCTGAAATAGATTTTATCAAGTTTTTTCCACGGCCTTCTTCTTTCTAAAGTGTTCAGAAATAAATTGATGATTGCAATAACCGTAAAAACTTGATGGGACTTGTGATAAGCACATAAATTCATGCAGTTTTGTCGGGGAACGTCACCTGTCATAATAAATGTATGCAAGCATTACGTAACCTTAATAAATGTATGTATTGGCCTGTAAATTTATGGATATGGATTAGTCAATGTGTGCATAATGTACAATGTATGCATTACCGTAGTAAATTAACATGTGTATTTATCTTTGTAATTGTGGTTACTAACTTTCCTAATAATAAATGTATGTATTGGCTAGTAAATTTATGGATATACATTAGTCAATGTGTGCATATTGTACAATGTATACATTACCGTAGTAAATTAACATGTGTATTTATCTTTGTAATTGTGGTTACTAACTTTCCCAGACGTCCCATATGAGGTGACAGTGTACACGACTGACATGATGGGAGCCGGTACTTCAGCACGTGTATACATTGTGTTGTATGGATCTGATGGTTGCACTGAAGAGGTGCTCTTGGCAGACACGTCAAAGAAGCAGAAGGACTCCTTCAAGAGAGGCTCAGTTGATCAGTTCGTTAAGGAGGTGGGTCTCTTCTAAACACAGCCACTGTTTCCGTCACAGCTGTTTTTTTTGTGTGTGTTGCAAGATGAGAGTAAGAGCCTAAAAGCAAACTAAGTGGTTGTGCTGAGCCATCAGTGGTGGAAAATAGGGTGGGGGTGGGGATGGGGGTGGTGGAGAGCACTACGAGAACTCAAAGAAAACCACAGCAATTAACAATATTGTGATTTGAACGCGGCAAACAGGGGTCAAAAGAGCCACAACCATTGCTTTCTCCTAGTGCTCAAGGTTTTCATAGCATGAAGTAACTGAAGAGTATTTTTACTTCTCCTGAATGGATGCTTGTCCAGTGCGGTTTCTTTTCCTTCTTTCTCTCTATTGATAACGTTCGGTAATTGATTTTACATTTATTTCGTTATCCCGTCATCATAATTAATAGAGGGAAATGGCTATGAAACCCGACAGAGTGCTTTGTTGTGTGTTTTGTTCTCTTTTTTGGTCTTGACCTTACACAAAACACAATAGTTCTTTACTTCTTTATGCTCAGGAACTAACCATTCGAAACGTTTTGGTTGCGTAATTCATGCATAGTGTATAAGCGCAAAACAAAAGATTGTACACGGTCGTGGACCTTACAACAGAAATCTGGACATCTTTGTTTGCTCCTTTGATGTTTGCCCAGGTTCATAACCATTCCAATTGTTTTTTTTTGTTTGTTTTTTTTTTTTTTCAGCTTGATAATGTAGGCGACGTGATCGAAAAGATCCGAATCGGTCACGACAATAAAGGTATGACTCCAGGCTGGCATCTTGACAAAGTCGAGGTGCGGCGCTTGAAAGAAGACGGTGAAACCTCCACCACATACACATTCCCCTGCAAGCGGTGGCTGGCCAAGGACGAAGACGATGGCTCTGTTGTACGAGAGCTTGTCCCTGAAAAGGTGATTGAAGAATCAGTGACAGAGGACGGAGAAGTGGAGACCAAAGAAGTCGCTCAGGAAACACTGGAACGTAAGTATGCTTGAGGCAGTATCGAAGCGAAAATTCTCCCCACCGAACTTGAAATACTTCTTGTAGTATTAGTTGGGAGAAGTTATTAAGACTGGAGACACGTTGACTGTTTTCTCTTTTCTTATTACTGATATGCTTATTTATGATCCACTGTTCTCCGGAGAAACTTCATCCTGATCACTCTTAAGGTTTAAAGGGTTCTCGCCAGCTGCCTCATTCATGTTTGAACTTTTGAGAAAATGGAGTGGAAATTGTTCAAATCGTTGTCCGTCTTAGTATTCCTCGATCGTTATTCTACCTTGCTAAACTTTTGTCATCGGGTAATCTTCTCATCGCGAAAACATGACTTGGTATCTTGTGGCGCAGCTTCGTTTTAAGTTTAATATTTTGAGTTTCATTTGCAGTTCGAAAGTACAAAGTCCACGTCTTCACCGGTGACGTCAAAGGCGCGGGAACAGATGCCAACGTATTCATTACCATATATGGGGAATACGGAGACTCGGGCGAGAGACAGCTTGGCAAGTCAGAGACATACAGCAACAAGTTTGAAAGAGGAAATGTGAGTGTCCAGCTTACTGCTGTGTTTTTGCCAGAGTTTCATTTTATCATAAGGAACACCGTTTCAACAACCAGCTGTATAGCAGTCACTTGCTTTTTGTGGGCGCGAAAGTTACGTTAGCTTCGTCTCGTTCCTTAAGCTTTCACTCACCTCTCGCGCTCTCCGAAAGAAACGATTGCGAATTTTCGCTTGCATTTCGGAAAGATTCTCTGTCCGAATTATCGTGTTTTTCATCTTTCGTACGATTTTTCGAAATATCTCCAATATTTCGTTTAATAGGTCGATATTTCTCCGACATCTAGGTAAGGTATCATGTCATTCGATACGAAACTTCGACGAAACATCGGTGAATTTTTGGTTGAAAAATGAACAAACTTCGGCCAACTTCGTGTTGTATTACTTTTGCACAGCACTATGCTTAGATAACGAAGGCACATTATAGTTAGACTGCCATAACTTTAATGCCCTCTTTCATTCCTTGGGACAGAAATTTTTCAAAAAATATATTGTTTACCTAGTGGTTGTGGAATGCTTTTAGCTCGCTAGGTGTTTCCCCTTTAACAAATGAGGCTCCTTTTCCCACAATTCTCATAATTCTTTCTTTCATGCTCAACAGGAAGATATATTTGCTCTGGAAGCCGCTGAACTTGGAAATCTTTTTAAAGTGAAGCTTCGCCATGACAATTCTAAAATTAGTCCTTCTTGGTTTGTGGATCGTGTGGAGATTCGAGACCTGGAAACAGACAAGCTTTATCCTTTCGTCTGTGAGAGATGGCTGTCCAAGAAGAAAGAAGAGGGAAAAATTCAACGTACACTTTATGTAAAAGGCTACGAGGTATACCTTCTAAACGAACCACGTCTTTCAGTCGAGAAGTTTTCATTGAGGGTAGCAAGTAACTCACATTTACTTTGGTTTTGCGTTTCCACGCTTACTGATTGGCCTAAGACTTCCTCATATAATAAGAAGTAAAACTAACACCAACTGCTCTTTGCTTGCACCAGTTTTCCCGCGCTTCGCGCAGGACACATGTGTGGTTGTGTGGTTACTTTGGTTTGCTTTTACTTCACACATTTGAAAAAAAACTGTAGTGCATATGTCCCTGTTTGTTATGTTGTTGGAACAAACTGGATTTACTAAATCCGAAACTGGATTAGTTAACAGGAACGATCCCTTAATTATGACTCTTGGTGGTTGGATAGCTGTTCTTGGTACTCACGCCACTCGCATGTCAATCACGTTTACTTATATTGGTTCTATCTTGCTAATCCTTTACAGTTAGTAAAACTAAGGGAATAAATCACTGGCTTTTTCATTAAAAATCTTCTTACAATCCCCATCTTGGAATGATTGTATTGACGCAATTGGTAATTGTAAATTGCCGACATTGGCGACTCGCTCTGTCGGACATGGTATTCTCTTTTCATACGGCAAGAATCTTGAATGTCAAAAGCAAGCCTTTAAGACTTGTCTTCCCATAATCCATTGGGTCGCGATCGTCTGTTTCCATATACGTTTTACCTGACTGTGACAGTGTTCTTTTTGCAATCAACTGTGTTCATTGTGTGGTTAATTTCAACATTGGGGACTGTGGAGTTAGAGCTTATACCAATCGTGTCATCGCTTGTTTTCGTTTCTCAGGGTGAACGCTCCACACTGGGCGCCATGAGTCTCGGGTCCTTGAGCCAAAGCAGCAGCCTCAGTCCTCGGAGAAACAGTCGGAGCAGTCTCGGAGGCAGTCGGAGCTCGTTACATCGAAGCAACGAAAGTTTACCGACGGCAAGCCGAAGTGCAACAGCCGATGCTATTTTTATGGAGGAGTTTGGTAAAGGCGAGAAGGAAGCAGCGGCTCCTCGTGAAAGTAAGCAACGAAAGAGTAATTCTCTTTAGCTATTTCCTTACATTTCTTTTTATGTTAGTGCTGAGAATTTTGGTGGAACATCGAGATAATGTCTCGAGATAGTTGATGATTTTCGTTGTTCTCATCAGCTTTGTTGCCATTTTAAGAGAAATAGCCCTTATTCGTATTCTCGTTTTTGGACTGGAACTACAACTGTAGCTTTTAAAAGAAATAAATGTCATTTGCATTTAAAAAGACTCCCCGCAATATCGGGGATACGGATATGGCCTATTAGATTGAGAAGAAGTGTAATGTCTATAGGATGGGATAATTTATTTGTATTTGCTTCCCTGATGGTCATTTATTTTTTGTTCTAATTGCTTTAATCCAGCGCGAAAGAGTGAAATTGTCGCTTTGTTTGATATCAGGACGTGTAAGCGAACGGCAACGACGACAACGTAATGTTCGGTTAAGAAAATTTAATAAACTTTCTGTTAGTTTTCTAGAGAACGTGAGCTGAGAGAAAGTAAATTTGCCATATGTGTGTTTGGACTTAAAGTCGTCTTTACTTATTCGGCTATTAGACAACCAGTTTTATAAATTTGATTTTTTTATACAGCTTTCGTCCTCTGGGTAGATTTCGTCAAATATTTCTTTTAGTTGATCATTTCATGGCGGAAACTATGTACAGTGAAGTTTTATTTATATTTATGGTTGCTCCAAGGACTCTGACAAATATTCGTTTCTTCATTTTGTTTTTCTCACAGCTATCGCTTATACCATCCGCGTGACCACAGGTGACCAATCAGATGCGGGCACTCAAGCGCAGGCACACATAGTGCTTATAGGCAGTGAAGCGGCTTCTGAAAAGATCCCATTAGTGCTCATACAGAGAGAAGGATTCTCTCCAGGCCTAACGGAGACGTTTTCTATAGAGGCTGCAGATGTCGGTGAAGTGAAGAAAGTCGAGCTGTCTCACAATGGTTATGGCGCAGACAGCGGCTGGTTTGTGAAGGAAGTTGAAGTAGATGTGCCGACCAGCGGTAAGAAGTACTTCTTTCCTTGCAACAGATGGCTGTCACAGAACAAAGAAGATGGAAAAGTGGTGCGAGTGCTGTCTGCGTCGGACGGTCAGCTTGTCACTTATAAACCACGTAAGTTCGTTGGCGTGTTGTTGGCTTGTCGACATTTTCAGCAACTTTCGTGAATGTAAAACAAGAGGCCATATTCGTGTTGTCGGTATTGGACTAGAACTAGCTTGCAGTAAAGACTCACGCGGGGTAGTATCATGAAAAAGAGATTTATTTATACATTCGAACAGACTCCCCACATTAACCTCAGTTGAAAACTAGTGCCAGTCCAATACCGAGAGCACGAATATGGCCTATTACTCCGGTCGCAAATAGCGTTTCAGTTTTTATTATCGCACACTATTTACCGAAAAACAACTTAACGTAAAATGGTTTACAGTGATATAGGAAAAATAAATACAGATGGAAATTAACTAGAAGAAACGATATTTAATTGTGAACAGTGACCAAAGTAGCCAATGAGCTTTCGAGTTGAGTGTAATACACTAATAAAAAAGCTTTGATAGTAACCAGTAGAGGCGCGAGAAAATTTGACTGGTAGCAAGTGTGGGGAAACGTGTAATTAACGGCAAACGCCGGAAACCTTGTAACCAGTGGGAAGCGCGGAAAGCATGTAACCAATGGAGAGTGCGCGAAAACTGCAGTATCGTTTTCACAAACGGTGCTGAACACTGCCTCGTGTTTGATCAAGAAACGGCTTCCTGTCTTAACGTGGAGTTCGTTTTTTTTTGTCATAAAATATGAAATTGTAATCGTATCGTTCGTTGTCTCACAGATGTGCCACACGAGATCACTGTGTACACGGGTGACGTGAAATCAGCAGGAACAGATTCAGCTATCTCCCTGACATTGTTCGGATCTGAAGGTACAACTCCAGAGTTTGAGCTCGATAAAGATGAATCCCGCTTTGAACGAGGCGGTGTTGATCTCATAAGAATGGACTTGGATGATGTGGGAAAACTGCTGAAGGCCAGAATCGCAGTCGACGGCAAAGGGACCCGTCCCGATTGGTTCCTGGAAAAGGTATTTTATTTTATTTTACTATTTAGCTCACCGAGGATTGAATTTTTCTTTATATTTGTAACATCACAGAGCGATCTTTACTTACATCGGTGTCGGGTGATGTTTGATTTTCCCATAAGTGTGTTGTTGTATTGAAGTTAAATTCAGTCTTACAGACATACAGATAAGACCAATTGAAAACGTTTGTGCCATTTACTTGCTGTTAGAAATTCGAGAGGAACACGTTGAAAATTGGACGACATTTTCTGTTGAAAAACGTTGAACTTAAAGGCTTTCAACTATATTGCTTCGATCACACCTCCCAATGACATTTTTTCCATATTTATACTGATTCAGGTAACAAGGTGATTATGGAATCCTCAATAAAAGCAAAGAATGCTGGAAATTATAGATCCTTGCAAAGACTGGGCACATATACTCAACTGTAATATACATGTAGCTATTAATTATTGAAAGGAAAACTTATCATGTCATAGTGTTAAGACCTGGTCATAATTGTAGAATAACCTGCAACTTTTAAAGCCTTTCAGTTCAAATTGACACTTTAACTAAACATTTCGTGCTCTTTCTAGTCGATGATATCTGTGTTAAATTCAGGAGGAAAAACTAAAACGTAGGTAGCGGCAATTTGAAATTCGAGAAAACAATAACTTGTATGTTTTTATTTATTTATTTATTTTTTAAACAGATGATAATAAGAAACATGGAGACCCACTGCGTGAGCGTGTTTAAATCCAATCAGTGGTTTTCCAAAACAGGAGATGGAAAGTTAGTCCAAGAGATACCGGCTGAGGTTGATGGCGAAGAAGTGTTGACTGGTAAGTTGATATCAAAACGGCAAAATACGCGTTGACTGCGGATTAGGTGGAAAAATATTCACGGCGAGTGTTATGTAATTCCACGAGTAGTTTGGGCGAGTCAAATAATAGTTATCAACCCGAAGAATAAGCTTTACAGCGATACTGCACACAAGGAGTTTTGAACTGTTTTCCCCGCCAAAATCAGACTAAATGTCCCAAGATTTTTTTTTCTCGCTGACTAGGGTTTGATAATAAATGACAAAACAAAACCCTTGGCCCAGATTCCGTCTGTGGTGAAACTTTCTGTAAAACTGGTCTACAGGCGTGGTTGCGGAGTCGTTCTAATGTCCCAGATTGTCAGCAGCGTCACTCAATCTCGTTCTCAGACCCCGTGCCTTCGACGCTCGACGCTCTGGAAAATAGTAAAAACAAACCGGAGTCAGAAAATCCTCTTTCTGGTTTGATTTTGCGCCTGCGTCCTAGTTGAACAATGGCGTTTAAACATGAGTAGCGAAAGCAACCGCTGAGCCAGATCAGTTGTGGCTCAATTTCCAATTTCGCCCAGAGGTCTTAGTCTTGCCGCTCACCAGAGAGGGTTAGAGAGTGCTTTCCATTCAACCGATAATTCTGGAATTTTCGAAACGGGAGCAAATGGTACGGAAATTCCTTTGGAAAGTTTCCAGAAAATCCGAAAATTGTTAAATTTCCGAAATGCGACCCATTCAACCGGAAATTCCGGAAATTGCGGGATGAAAATCAAGGGGAATAGAAATTTCTGATAATAAATGTTCTAAAATTTGAGTATAGCTCGCGAGATTGTCTTCTTTTCCGGAGTTTGTGGAAAATGCCCTTTCATTCGCCACCAGAAGTTTTCGGAAATACAAAACGGAATTTTTGGTTGAATGGAAAGCGCCCAGATATTGAGCCTCACCTTGCATTTGTTTATTGGGGTCGTCACGCCGTAGTTATCGTTTTCGTGAAGAGGAAAGATTGCGTGACAAGCTCACAGCGCGTCAGCATATAGGACGCTTACTGTTATTGGTTTGTTCTCAATTCTGTAAACAGAGACTTCATATAAGGTAAACGTAAAGACCGGAGATGTGATTGGAGCTGGGACAGACGCTAACGTGTTCATGATTATTTTTGGCGAAAATGGCGACAGTGGAGAGCTGGCTTTGAAGAACTCTGAAACATACAAAGATAAGTTTGAACGGAACCATACTGATGTCTTTACCTTCAAGAACTTACTTAGTTTAGGTAAGTGACAAAGGAAACTTGTTTCTGAAAAAATGTTTGAACCTTACGTCTTCCAGAGCACTCGATTGTTCTATTGCTTGTAAAGTACCTGTAACTTTATTGTAGATCTTGAGATAAAATAAAAATTCAAAGCAGTGGTCTGAAACATGATTGACGTTCAAGATGTTAATTAATAACAAATAGATTCCATGTTGCCGTGCGTCTGTTCAGTAATTAAGGACTTTAAGCAATGACGACGGCGACACCAGAGACGTCGCCTAGTAAGAAATGGATGTTTTTTTACCTTCGGACTTCGTAACTATCTGAATCTGTTCAGCACGCCAGTTAGTCTGAGAACGTGCTTAAACTAAATATTTAATGCCAGTGAGTGATCAATTCCAAAAGGAATACAAAAAATTGGCCGTCGTGGCCTACGTTCTCCAAAATACTCAGAACTTGGTCATTTCACGTTGTATGTTTTGCAGAGGACAGCTCTGAAATGTACAAAGATTTAAAACGCACGTGTATGGCCATTGTTCTGCTCATTATACCCTTTGTTTGGTGACGTTTTCGTTACCGTTGCCATCGTAGTTTTCTTAAGCTCCCTATATTGATGACAGATGACGTTAAAATGTGGTAAGAACAAAACAGTGACAAACGAGGCGATAGGCGCGTGTGTCAATTTCTGAACAGTCGCGAAGCAACATGGATTTAATCAAGACATGAAACAAAATGTTAATTACGTCATCCATACGTCTTTCCTCCGATTGATCATTGATTTCGAATTGATTTCGACAGTGTAGGATTTGAAAAACCCAATTTGTCACTTTTCTTAATTAAAGAAGGAAGTCATTAATCATCATGAGCATCCTGGGTTTGCTGTACAAAAAGTGTTTTCAATTGCTATACTGTAAATCTAGCGTATTTTATTGACAAAAGTTTGACGAAAGTGAATCATTTGTACTTTTATTGTTACTTCTTTCTCAGGTGAACTTACCAAAGTCCGCATTTGGCATGACAATAAATTCCTCGGGGCAAACTGGTTTCTTGAAAACGTGGAAATCGTCGACGAGTCCAACAATGAAAAGTATCATTTTCCCTGCAACCGGTGGCTCGCTAAGGATAAAGATGATGGCAGCCTAATAAGAGAGCTGACTTGTGCAAACGCTAAGAAAAGTAATGATTCACGGTCACCTACAAGTAAGTAACTGGCTTGACTGGTTACTGTATGTGAAGAAAAATATGTTATCTGTCAGCTTTTTCTGAATAGGCCACTATCGTCGCGTTTTAGCAAATAAATCGTGATCGTACAAGCCTGAGGAAAAATAGTTGAATTTGGAGAACAGTATTTTTAATTTACGAATCATAAGAATCCACGAGAACAAGGGAGGAAGTGGATTGTTAAGTAGATAATCTTGTTGCAATATGAATTTATGTACAAATTATGTACTTTTTATCATTAAGGTGGAGTTAATTGCCTTTATTACTCCAAAACCGGAGGTAGCTTTTCCTCCATTTTGTTTGTTTTCTCCAGATCGGAAGTAAAGATTTCTTACACACTTGCGTCCACGATAAATGGTACCAAGGTTCTCATTCTGGGGATTGCTCTCCACTGTTTGCCTTGCTGCAATTCGAAACTCTGTTTAAAATAGTTATTATCCTCTATTCGTTTTTTTTTTTTATTTGTGACAGCTTTTGAACTGACTTTCCTCACGAGTGACAAGCAACACGCGGGAACTACACAAAACGCATGGATCGTGCTTGAAGGGGAAGAAAGAAAGTCTCAGGAATATCAGATAGAAAACAGCCCCAAGAACAAAGTCCTACGCCGAGGACAAACCGACAGTTTGAAATTTGTGACTAAAAACCTAGGAAGTCTTACCCATGTGACAGTTGGGCACCGCAGAAGAGAAGGCTCCATTGTCAAGGGGACTGGGAAGGAGACTGGCTGGTTTTTACATGAACTAATTGTCACTCATCTTGAAAGTGGAGAAAGGTAAGCTTATCATACTACTCGCTTCACTTGAGTTCAGCAACTGTATAGGAGAACTGAAGCATATGAACTGGCTTAAAGTAGCTATTTCTCTATGTGCAGAATCTCCTTTTAATATCTCATCGTAATTGTTTACTAAGGAAGAAAGACATCACAGAGATAACATTTAACCAAACAGAAATAACGATGGTTTTGATTGGCCAAGATTGAGACGGATTGCGGAAGACAAAAATTTTGGTCCTCATTTTGCAGGACGCAGCTCCTTTGCTACTTCCAGTCCTAATCTTGACTTTCTAGAGCTGCTAGTGAGACCTCGGGTGAGCTGGTACTGGTATCACGTGATCATCTCAGTGATGCCAAGGTTGTTTCAGTGGTTGCCTTGCCTTGTTGTGATGTGTTCATAAAAAGGCAAAGATTTCACTTAGTGACAGTTATCTTGCTGTGGAGTTTTAGGCAATTTCAGCGTATTTTTAAAGGCAACGTGAAGCTCAAACTCGTTGAAATTTCTTTAATTGAGAAAACGGACTAAAACTTTACAACATTCTGAGTTAATGCACAAAGAATGCAAGGAAAACCCTTTGTAATCATTTTTCGTATTTGTATCTTCTAAATACGGTCATTCACCTGCACAAACTGTTATGATTTGCGTTGTTTCGCAGTACCGTATAATTGAACCTGGGATTTTTGTGCTTAGCTCTGAGACATTTGCATGATTTTGCTCTTTTTTTTGTGGCAGATACGTGTTTCCCTGCCGTCAGTGGATTCCTCTCAGCGCTGATAAGAATGACGCTGTTCGCTTAGACTGCAAATCTTGCGAAAAACCGAGGATGGCGACCATTAGAGGTATGACTGTAAACATAGTCTGCTGTGTTTGACGAAATTCACAAGGACATCATATATTAAGTTTCAATTAGTCCCTGAATGTAAGGCACTCAGTTTTTCCAAATCTATCAGATTGTCTTGTGTGATTGTACGAGCCCCTCGGGAGAGTATTCTTCAGAAAGGACATCTTGTTATTGACCATAGTGGTACTTTATTTTGATATCCGAGACTACATTGAGAATATTATTTTCTTTCCCTACCGTCATTCCATTTCTTTCGACACCGTTGCCGACTAGCGTTCTTAGTTGGGCTTGTCCTTGTAGCGCACATCAAGCTTGTCACATTTAAACCCAGTTACAAGTGCCCAAACTCCTGCAAGTCGTCTGTGGCTCAGTTGTAGAGCATGTAACTAGTGTACACAGGGTCAGAAATTCAACATCGAATTTTTTTTTCCAACCTACGTTACTTATTGATTATTGCCAATTTGTTTCTTTACTTACTTACTTACTTACTTTCTTTCTCTTCGGTTATTTTAGACCTTCAGCCTGTTCAATATCTAATCGAAGTGGTCACAGCCGACATATCCCACGCAGGCACAGATGCCAACGTATCCATTACCTTATATGGCTCGAACGGTGACACTGGACAGAGACAACTGACCAAAAAGTTCGTCAACTTGTTCGAAAGAGGAAAAACGGACGACTTCAAGATCGAGGCACTGGATCTTGGCCAGCTGACGCGCCTGCGCATAGAGCATGACAACAAAGGCTTTGGAGCCGGTTGGATGCTGGATAGAGTTGACGTGACGAATCTAACGAGTCAAGAGAAGGTGACTTTTCCTTGTGGACAATGGCTTGATAAGAAGAAAGGAGACGGAAAGATTTGTCGAGATCTCCTTCCATTACCGACGTGACTGCCATGAAAACTATGCTTGCCGACTCAACGAATCTGCGATAGATCTCGGGTTTGCGTGACCGTCACGCGTCACACTGCCATTAACTCGATGGTGAAGATTCTTCGGATTCCATGGTTTTCAAGTTTTCGTAAAGAGCAGGATGTCAGTTCCAATTATTTATCTACACAGCAAAGAGGATTCCTGTTTACGGTGGTGGAAATTGTTTCTTCTCAGAGAGCTTTGTACAAACATAAAATTTAGGAACAAGAGGAAACCACGATCGAACAACAACCTTACTTACAACCTTCACAAAATCAAGTTCTCCCTGGGAACTTGAAGACATTGTATGCCAACGGCAGGTGGAACTTTGCTTTTGATTCCAGTTGAGTAGCGGAACTATAACTACCGTTTTATCCAGTGCCAAGCTAGGCTGATAAAGAGTATTGGCGATGACATTTTATCGGCCTGGTCAACCTCTATTTTCATCCGAGGAGAGTAACAAAAAACTGTGTGTAAATGTAAGGGAGAGTTAGATGCCTATGAAATGAAAAATAATTACTGCTTATTTGAAAAGCTTTTCAAAATATAGAAGAAAGGCATTTTCCGTTTTGAATGATGATGATGATGATGATGATGATGAACATTTCTGATGCCAGGTTTGAAGAACACTGCTTCAATATTTACAGAGATATTCTTTATTCAGTATTTTACCATTTTAGTTGCAACTTCATGACGTCATCACTTTCCCAATTTGCATAATACAAAAACGTAAATATCTCTGAAACGAAAAAAGATATTCCAAAAAGGAAAACACCATTCCTTGTTTTGAAAAGCCTTTCAAATAAGCAGCAATTATTTTTCATTTCATGGGCGCTTTTCACAGGGCTTTTGTGATGATACGTTGGCGCGTTCTTGAGTTTGTGTATCAGTAGTGCTTATACAAATCGTCATACATTATCCCGACACATATCGATGCCGAAATGGAATACATTATACTTCACTAGGGATATTTAATTGCATTTAAATCGAAATAAAATATTACGTACTTTTTAATTCGTGTGGTTGATAAAAGGCCGGCTTGTAACGACGGCAGTTATGGGAGGCAAGCAGTATAATGGAAACGAGATCCCGACGCAAATGCGAGAACATTCGACTTACTTATTATTTAATGTTTGATCTCGTGACTCTGTTTTCAGACGGTTTTTTAATTTAAATTTGGTGTTTTTTTGAAGCTTCAATTTCTGTTTCACAGTGGGACCCCGTTAAAACGGTCACCAACAAGCCATGATTTCGCCGTATTAACGGGGTGGCCGTATCAACGGAGTAGGGTCAAGTTTCATGACTGGTCTAAATTGAGTGACGTATTGTCAGATATATCACAACTGCGTTTCTAAACAACTTTATAAGCATCCGAAATGCAGATACAATTTTTAAAAATTGAACTGCAATCATTATATACAATATTAACAATGGAAAGATGAACATAACTGGTTTAAGTGGCCTTATAAACGGGGTAAGATTATAAAGGATTATCCAGGTTGGGATTTTAGAATGTAAAGTAAACAAATTCGGATGTTTTACACGCCGTTTAAGTTTGATCACTATTACTATTGAGGGAGTACTTTATTTCGCCACAATTCCAACCCCCTATTTAGCCCTAACAGGGTTTCGAATGCGTTCGCGAATTCACTTTTGAATTTTAAAATTAATAGAGGAAGATAGTTACGGAGCCATGAGGCGAGGTTATACCTTCCTGCAATGACTAACACTGAGCAAATAATCATGAAATATTTTGCCCTAAAATAACAGTTTTATTTTATCAGGGGAGATTGAAAGAAATCTGATCATAGTTTTCAAAGGAGAACGCCAGGCGCGCGACCCTCTGAACCGCGGGAAACGTTACACCTCAACATCACACTATCAACTAAAAAAACTTCACGTTTCCCCAATTCGCCAACAGTAGAGTCCAGGATTTACAATTTAATTTGCAAATACCGCTGTCGCTGTTATACCATAAGCTGTTCTTAGAGATGGTTTGGGTCCTACAATAAGCTGGCTTACAAGAACACAAGAAAATGGCAATAACAGCCAAAGCAAACCCACTATATACACCACTGTCATTAATGACTTTCTAGCCTTTAACTCATGGATTGTTTTTGTAGATACACTGACTGACTGTGACGCTGATATTACCTGTGTTTGAATTTGCACTCTGTGGTAACCTACGATTCAAGTTTCAGTGTTATTTAGTCAATCAGCGCGCGTATTTTATTTGGGCTGTTTTCTAAATCTGAACGATAATCAAAATGAAAATCTACATTAGGAATAACGGAACAGAGAACCAGCGAAAAATTTAAAAAACCGCAATATAGTGGAATTTCCATTTTTGTTTTGTTGAGATTCTTCAATCATTGTTAAGAAAGCTGTCTTTCCTAAAAAGAAAACCGTCCTAGTAAAACAAATTTTTGATAATTAGAACTTATAGCCTGTAAATTTAAAGCGCATCACCTAGTTCTCCCGTGTTGAAGTTTAAACTATTTCCTTCCTGGACTCACAGACTCAACTGTCTGGTGTGTTTTAAAGAAGTCGTTTGCCAAAAGTTCTATCTAGTTTGTATCTCTTACTTCTCAAAGGTACTTACTAATAGAGGGGTTTTAGAGGATCCTGACCGCTCTCTAGACTTCAGTGGCACTATTTTCCGGGGATGAATAAGTTAAAAGTTACAAGTCCCAAGCTAGGCAGGTCTCAAGTCACTTAAAGATTTCCCCCTCCCCTTAATAATGTAACTACAACAAACAAGAGCCAAAAGATATTGCCTGCCTCATATGTACACTCCGTAAACCACAGGGAGACTACTTCTCAAAAGAGTTTTAAGTGATAACACGCAAAACAGCTCAGATCTATTTTTGTGTTATGATACCATATTAATACAGCGAAATCACTCGTGACTATAGTCGCCTACAATTGTGTGAAGATCTACAAGTAGAAATTTAGAAACGTCTCCATGCACGAAAATATGAAAGTACAGTCGAACCTCCTGTAAGCGGACACCCTTGGGACCAGAAAAAGTGTCCCCTTAATTTTAACAGTAGAGCCCGCATATGCGGGGTTAGAAATGCAGTGGCTGGGATCATTACTAAGTGTTCGCTTACGGGAGGTTTCCGCCTACGGGGGGTACTTATAAGGGGAGCGTCGCCTGTGTATTTTAGTGTGCAAATTACACGACTTACACGACTTACACTACTAGTACAACTACAATTACCAGAACCGGTGCAGGAATCAAAACAGGGTTAAACTGCAGCAGTTAAGACAGATTTCACAGTCGTAACACTGACAGGCTAATATCAATATTAAATTGAGCCCGTGGTTTTCTTGACAGGAGTTTGTTAGGCAACATGCCTCATCCTTATGATAAACAGCTGACTCAAGAACCCGTGGTATGTTCGCGGGGCCTTAGAGGTGAAAAGGTAAGTGTTTAAGAGCCTAAGACCCCACAACTGCTGGCTATTTACTTTTACGACTCTGGAGGTTACTTCCCACCCTTCGCATTTTGCTAGGGCGCTACAAGAGCTCACCGGTGTCTATTTCTTGTTATATCTCCTGGCTGGGGAAAGGGATCGTGAGAGTAAAGTCAAAATAATGCATGATCCACCGCGCTATGCTTAGTCTTAATGTCGTACCCAGGTCTCACTAATCTCACCCTCGGGCTGTTTGACGCTAGCGCTTGGCCGTGGCAATCAGGGTTCGAGATTACTCTAAGATACTACGTATGCCGCTAAGGGCTTTAAAAAATTGCGGAGTTGGTTAACTCGTCTCGTATCGTGCTTCTATGCACAAAGATAGAAATTCGTTAACGAAATAAGTAAATAAGCGGCGACTTTAAGAAAACGCTGTTATCTTTTCTTTTAAGTTTGGTGTGACGCCTTTTCTTTGTGGACTTCATATTACAGGCTTGAAACAGACTGGCCGTAATTTTCCATACGTGTTCCTTCTGGAGACGAAAGTTCCATCAAAGGATTCACCTCAGATTTGACTTTCTTTTTCAGGCTAAAAAGAAAAAGAAAAGAAAAATACTTTTTTTGCATCTTTTGATGAATACACAAGTTATGAGTTTCTACACTGAGCCGTTTGAAAAAGTTTAATGTGTTTTAAAGTTATTTAAAAAACAGTCCTAAAAAGAAAATACGCGCGCTGATTGGTTAAAACCATGTTTCTATTAAACAATTAGATTATGAGCTCGAGAATTCTATTTCAACAATAAAGTGTTTCTGTCGAGAAACTATCGGCTGATAGTTGCCCCGCGGAAATTTGATGTTCTTAAAACAAATATTTGCCCGAGAAGCGAAGCTTCAAGGGCAAATATGCTAGTTTTAAGAACATCAAATTTCCAAGGGGCAACTATCAGACCGATAGTTCCGCGACATAAACACTCTATTGTCTTTATTGTTCACCACTAAATTTTCTTCCGTACGACAATTCAAAAATCATATTGAATTATTTTCAACTATTTTAGATGAAAGCCGTGAAAGCCAAACCTAAAATTTGAAAAAGAAAACAAACAAAAACCCACTTAATACAAATTCAATTGCTTATTTTCTATAAGCCCGCTTGTTTACAGAAATATTTTCACGGACGAGTACTATCCATCCAGGTATTTTCTTTGGACGGGCACCATGGGTTGATAGTGTCTCTCCGCGGATGAACACTATCGCGTCACGTGATCAATTTAAACCAATAACAATCGGGGAAAATTTAGTGGTGAACTATAACGCGTGATAGTTGACGAGGGCGCAGCCCGAGTTTTCTATCACGTATAGAAATCGAGAGCGAATAATCTAATTGTTTTAGTATAAATCTACTAGTCGTTCAAAACTTTATCTAAATCCTCTTCACAGACAGTTGGAAAACGTCAAGAAGCGGCGGTCATTTTGTGAACAAGGGGACACTGCTACGGTAATCACTATCTATTACAAAAGAGATACTGAGTGGCGTAGCCAATCAGAGAACGACAGTCGTGATAAAACACTAGTAGATTTATACTAAAACTCGATAGAAACACCGTACTTTTTTCTGTTTCTTAAGTAACGATTTCTCTGAAGGGGAATAGGTTGTTAGTTGTATAACTCAGATGACTAGATCACCTGGCTCTGCATGAAGTGGCAACCCCTGAAGTAATTAGCCATGAATCTTGGCAGTCCCTTGTCCAGTTCCTGAACTCTTCTTTCTTCCGCCCCATATAGGGGCTGAACCCGGGCGGGCGAAAAGAAGAGACTATTCTTTTCGCCCGCCCGGGTTCAGCCCCTATTGGGCGGGAAGAAAGGAGAGTTCAGGAACTGGACTATCTATCGTAAGTATATGTATCGTTGATATGATAAAAAAAAATTCAGTATCTCACCACCAAAACACCAATATAACTATCAAGATGATAACGACCACTCCTGCACCAATACCAATCGCAATCCACTTCCAGTCATTGCTGCTTGGCTCGGCTGGTCCCGCTGTTGGTGACTCAGTCGGTTTGGACCAAGCTTCTACGTCAGAAATGTTTGCTCCGATAGCTGTCTCGAGCGCGGACTTGTTAGTTTTAACAATATGTACCAGAATATCGCGAGGCAGGACCGCAGCATCTCCGATGAAGAGTCCAAGGGGCTGCTGAACGTAAAACACGATCTGGAGAGAGTCCGATGCGTTGCTAGGGTAACCAGGCAGGAGGTGAACCTGGTCAGCGGTGTAGAGGTCCAAAAAAGGTGAAATTCTAGTAGAAAATAATACATAACACTGAATAAAACTACGGGAACTAATCCTAGGACATCCCAAACGATGAAATATTGTAAAACATTCCCAGGATTACTATGTTTTACAGTGCTACTCTTGATTTCACATTTCTCGCGGATTTCACGAAAAGTCGTCTAGATTTATCCAGGTTCGTTACGGACCATAGTTTCGTCAGTTGACGAACTTTTCATTATCATTATTTTTTTCAAGTTTGTGGCCTCAATTAGGTAGACGAAGTAGTTAAAAACATCACCAAAGATTAGGAGGTTTGGCGTTTGAATTGCATCGGTGGAAGTCATTTACAAGAACAAACTGTAGCACTCTGCGGTAATCTGTCAGTAATACTATGATCAAATGATATATGTAGCCGATTTCGTTGACCCAACGCCTTTTTGAAAACTTCTCTCTAACATAGGCAATTTAAAATTATAAGTAATAAGTAATGCCACAATATGTTTCTTTTCTGATCCCTGATCTTCCCTCTGTTGAGTTTGGTCCTGGTCTGAATTTTAAGACAAAAACCTCTTATAACGTTTTCCTGGAGTACAAATATCTTGAGATGATTGTACCTCGCGCGTGATTTGTACTCCGCAAGAGTGGAGGTGGATGTAATTCCTTCTAGTATCGCATTAGCTTCACACACAACAACACTTGACACACTACATTATATGTTTCTACTCACCTCTGTCTGCTTGATTCTTTTAGTGCGCATCTCGCCCTGTTCTTAGCGCAGTAATCTGTTGTTATAGACGCCAGTTTTTCTTTGAAAGACTTGTCGGTTTCGAAATCCCATTCAAACTGTTAAAGAAAATACCAACATCAATTTTTGCCACTGAGAACTGATTAATAAACCTTCGGACATATTTCATTTTCATTTCCAATAGGTGAATGTGTTGATGAACAAGTCTCTGATCTTCTCCTTTCCCTTCACCTCCCTCCCTCCCCCATCCACTTACGCATATCATCGCTGTCCAAAAAAATGATGTGCTGAGAGTGTTTCCAAAGATTTCTCACTTACATCGCTTGTGAGTGGAATTACGAACTGCACAGCTTCTTCCCTCTCTTTCTTTGATGGCACACGCGGTTCAGGTAACACTGGCTTGGGGGCTGTCTCATTCTTCTCCAGGCCTAGACGAGAAAAACAAAAACAGCCTTCAAATCATACTTCTAAGATCGCATTCTTCTAGAAACTGGTAAAACATTACATGTTGCCAAAAAATGTAAAACCCGTGAGTAATAAAATGCGAATGCCTAAACAAGTCTCTTAAACGGGAATTCTCGTTTAATATCATTTCTTTTGTGCCCATCGTGCGATTTTCACTTGATTATGGAAAAGTGATTGATTTTACAGGCTACGTTACACGATTGGCTTAAAATACGCGCGTGCCACTTCATCCAGTCGACATCCAATCAGAAGTAAAACCAAGATCAATCGTGACTTTCTCGCACGCGTTTTCCCGCGTCTCGCGTCCGCCAAATGTATTTTCTTCGCGTTTTGATTGGTTCATTGCACTGCTTACGGCAATGTGATTGGCCAGAGTGAAAACCTTTAGCACACTATTGTAAGCACAAAAAGGGCGACAATAACATGCACCAACGTACAGACAGTCGGTCCGTCACTATACTAAGTCTAATGCTGATTACCTCTGCATTTGCCATCAATGAAATACAGATCTTGTTCACATTCACACTTGTAAGAGCCGCGAGTGTTGACGCACATGTGAAACTCATCTGTACAGTTGTAAAAGTCTTCGTCGACGCATTCATTGATATCTGACGAGTAAACAAAACACAGTTATCCAAACGCAGATTACATTATATAATTGAACGTATAGTTGCATTTTTCTTTTTCGTCGAATTGAATTTTCCCAGAGAAATATTTCTGGAATCTTGCGTTAACATCCGAAACAGTGCCACATGACTGAGTAGCCAAGGGAGCTTGTCTTGTTATTCACACCAGTCCCTTGCAGAGCGAGTATAAGATCCGACTCCCCAATGTGTTCATATCATTTTCACGTAACTAGTGTTCTCTATCTCAGATACTTAACGCTTGCGACTCCCTTTCACGCTCATTCCTTCCATCCTTTAGGCCGCGTTCTCTTTCCTTTTCTTTGCTTTTTATTCTCCCTCCCTCACCCAACCGCCCATTTTCTTTTTCACATTTATGTCTCTTTGAACGTGGTCGCCATTTTTCTCCAAATTTTCTACGAACATAAAAGGCACTGCTGTGGATAGCTAGCTATCCACGTGTCCCAGGATCAAAGCTAAAAAAGACTCACGTGTTTGCGGTGTCAATTTAGGTTAAAATATTTTTATCAAAACAAAATCTCACGAAAATGATTTGCTGCTGATAATATTAACATAGCTTTATTACTCCTTAAGTAGCTGTTCGAAATACAGCTGCCTAAAAAGTGAAACAAATTTAAGTGCCACATACCTTCACACTCGTAACCATCCTTGTTCAATTCGAAACCTTTTTCACAGGAACAGTTATAACTTCCTGGTGTATTTTCACAAATCTGACTGCAGCGATGACGTGGATTGTCTGGATCACATTCGTTGATGTCTGTAAAAAAGTACAAAACAAAAGTAATTGCAGTCGATTCTGCTGCAGTTTTGGCCTTTCATGAATACTGGTGCGAAGAAAGAAGTCGATGGTGACGACGACCACGACGACGATGATGGTGATGGTGATGAAAATGACGATAATTAGTAGTGCGAAAATGATTACAATTGCGGAGATAACGATTGACACTATGATGACGATGATGACACTAGCATATATCTTCATGTAATATCTATCAGATAGTTTTTATCACGTGATTGCAGGGTCTAAAGAAGTCTATCTGACAATATTCCACAAACAGAGATGGAGGATCTCTGAGTGAAATCTCCAGTTTTCAAAATTTTCGATTTAAATTCGTATGTTCAGTTCGACACCCAACAAATATAGCTAGACTGAATCTTATGAACAGAGTTTGGTACACTCACAGAATCACTCCAATCAATACTTCACAAGTTAACCGGTATCTCCCAGAGAGGCCATTTAAATATCGCGTGGATGCAGGATCCCATGGACTACTGGGGGATGTTTGTTCGTGAACATTTTCCGTTCTTCAACGCTCTCGTAAAACTTGGAGCTATCACCAGGGACAAATGAATAAAATCAACCTCCATTTGCCTGGAAAGAAGTATGCATCAGTATTTGCCTGCGGGTATTATCTGTTACAGGAAACCTTTAGCTTCGACGATCATTATCACGTCCAAGAACAATTTATATGGAAATACCCTTGTCTCAAATAAAACGTTACATCATGAATTTAAGTAACTGTTATTTTAAAGTACCTCTGCAAGTTTTTCCATCACTCTCCAGCTCGTAATTAGCAAAACAGGCACACGTTGCTTGGTTATTGCTTCCTTTGAAGCAGACATGTTGACAGCCACGACCATCAGAACAAGGGTTTATGGCTGTAAAGAAACATAGACAGATTGAACTACTACAAATGTAATACTATTTTCCCACCGTTCTGAAGGCAGATCAAACTCGGGATATCTTTTTCTCTAAGTGATAGGGACAGTTTATTACAATTTTTGAAAAAGCGTCTGAAGAATTGTATTACATAATCTGGCGCAGAAAGGACAGGAAAAGAACGATCGTGCCCGTTGCACTTAAGCTTTTAAAAGGGAGTTTAAGAAAACCACGACGGCAACGGCAACGGGAACGTCGCGAAACAAAAGGTTTAATGGGCATGAGCAGTACAATGGCTGAACACGTGCGTTATAAGTTTTAGTACATTTCTTTACCGTCCTCTGCAAAACAACATCGTGAAATAACCAAATTCTGCGTTGTCAGGATAACCACGTGCACCACGTAAGGGACCATTCATTTTTTATGAGGGAGGGGGGGCTGGTGGGATTTGGGAAGCACCATTTAAAAATCGCATGAGCCCCCCTCAGCTTGCCAATTTTTTCACGTGGCCCCCCCTTATAGCGGTCATTTTTTTGGGATGACCCCCCCCCCAAAAAAAAAAATTGAACAAACAGTATTTAGATTTCAACTTTTTTAATATTTCTCTATTATCCCCCTACTTCACGTTTTGTGCTCACTGTGAAGACAATATTTACAATCCCTATACTACAGAGAGCTGTTGTTTGAAAAACAAATCAAAAGAAAGACAAGTCAATTTCGGATCTCCTAGTTATGGCTCGCCCTGAGCGTGTGGCATTTGGCCTCTCATTGGCATCTCCCTCATCTGAATTGATGAATGCCCACAGTTTTAATGTAAAACAGATCAAATGTATAGAAGCTAAGTTGACGAAGGTCACGCAGGACATGGAAGCACTAGAAAATAAGAGCAATTATAACAGCATATTCAAGGGCATACTCAAACAGCACATCAACAAAAGGAGAAGGAAAAAAGAAAACCGCAGAAAGTCAAATGAAAGAAAGAGGAAGCGGACTGAAAACAACGTCCAACGAGTTTATGGAATCTGTGTTGGAAACCCGCTAGGAAATGATCTTCCACAATGCCTTGTGTACCCTCCTAGAACGGCCGTCCCGGAAGAGTGTATTAAAGTTGAGGATGTTGCCACGTCGTTATTTAGAAGAGATGGGCCATACATCGCACTGCTCTTGGAAGGGAATTATTTCACCAATGCTGCAAGAAGCAGAATCACCACCAACCTTGAGCAGGAAGACAGAGATTATGTTTACACCTTCATGTACCCTGAAGAGTACACTCTGACGGAAAGCATTGCAGCTTCTTGCAGCATCGGTGAAAGAGACTCCCATAGCAGCACAAGCGGCGACGAAGAACTCGACGACAGCGAAGATGAAGATGAGTGCCAGTGAAAGTTGCATTCGAAAATAACAGTGTTAAATACTTCTTTTCAGTAGCTACAAATGTTTTTTGTCGCCAAACGTTTTTTTAAAGCAGAAGGAAAGTTTGTAATGAATTTGTATCCTGCCTTCTATGTTTATTCTATAGCAATTTTTTTGATATTCAAACATTATGCCATTTTAAAGTTTTACTAAAATATTTCACATGACCCCCCCTTTTTCCCTTATTTTTTTGGGATGCCCCCCCCCTCGAAAGCCATCTTTTTTCGCATGCCCCCCCCCCCAAATCCCACCAGCCCTCCCTACCTGATAAAAAATGAACGGTCCCTTAAACCACGACGGCCATTTTTCCTATTTTTATTTCAAATGTTTCGCCCTGTCCCAGATTCAGTTCCGTGATAGCTTTGATAGTGAGAAACAAAGGAAAATGACTTTAGGGTATCGCGAGACTCGTAGGTAAAATATAAAATCATTTCTTTTTTTTTTTATCGACGACGTCTTCGGCGTCACTTCCTGTTTTCTTAAACTCCCTATTATCTCGTGAACTCGCTGAACATCGTAGGATTCGCGTTGACGGCAGTCAAATGAAAGAGTTTTGTCGTAAAACAATTGCAATTGTTTATTAAAAACGGGGAATCGAAATGGGACTATAGTCCAAGAGTTACCAATTAAATGGTTACATTTGATGTACAGATTATAGATCACTCTCCGATGAGGAAAAACCAAACCAGAAAAACTTACCTGAACACTTTCTCCAATCAGTAGGATCAGGTTTGAAGAACTCGTAACATGAACAGTTGTAGCTTCCTATACTGTTGGTGCACTTCTGCATGCAGTCATTTGAAGGTTCGCATTCATTAATATCTGCAGGAGAAGTATTAATAAAATGTGATTTTGCAATTCAGTTTCTAAGTAAGATTTCTTAAGGTAAAAAAGATTGTAATATATACTCATTTACATTATGTGCGGTCAGCGGGGATTCAATCAGATGATGCTCCTAAAGGAATATGTGACAATGCCAGCCGCTGTTGTGGCATGCATTTCTGTAACTAGACAGAAGTGTTTTTTCATCCCTCTCCCTCCCTCCCCTGGTTCTTTTAGGGATTTACATAGGATAGCGGGCGTCGCCCAGTTAAGGTGAGGGCTGCAAAACACGCGGGAAAAGATATTCTTTGTATAAACTATGATTGAAAGCTGAGAGTTAACTGAAGCGGCTATGGTCTTTTACTCAGCCATTTCCATTCAAGCCTCCCCTGGGCTTGAATTACTGCGTTGTTCTTATTAAACATGCTTCAGGCTATGCAGTACTGTTTTCTACTTGTAACACAAAGTATAGGGGAAAATTGTAAATTGTGGTAGAAAATATCGTTCCCACTTTTAAACAATTATCTCCGATACAAGCCATCGACGAAATTATGACTTATCATTATGTTAATATTTAATTAGCAAAATTCATTTCATCTTGCTTTGATCTACGCAATATTCTACTTTCAAATCAAACCAATGTAAGTTGATTGCTACATCATAACATTAATATATGATCACGATAATCGTTACTGTTTTAGTTATAGTTATTAAGGTTTTGCAACACTGTATGTATTTATGGTCATGCAAATAAAGCTAGTTGTTGTTGTTGTAGTAATAAAGCAGTGGAGTCTCTTACAGTGTCTTCGCCGATAACAACAGCAATTGCTGCAACCTGTGCGGCCAGTAAATTTTTTCGCCCGAAATAAGAGGTCTCACCCACCCATTAAGAAGAAAGGACGAATTTTTAGAATTTTAAATGTACATTAATATAGAATTTTAGAATGTTAAACTTTAAAGCGTTTCTTAGGACAACATGTACTCTTTTATTTCGTTTCATTGTTTGCCAAATGAATATTTCAATTTTAACTTTTTAAAAGAATCTTATAATACTATATTAATGAAAATTTTTAGGTAGAGTTCATACAGTGTCCCCAATTAGCCCACATGGGCTAAATACATCGACACTAAAATAAAGTTCTTACTTACTTATTTGCTTACTCACTTACTATCACAGCTGCGGCCATCAGCATTCAGTGTGTATCCGTCGCGACAATCACAGAAGAAAGAAGCTGGCAGATTTACACAAAGTTGTTCACAGCTGTTCGACAAATTATTTTGACACTCGTCAAAGTCTGAAAAATTAAACTTAAAATGTTCAGAACTTTGAAAAAGAGAGAAAATTTATCGTCAAAAAATTATTGGTGGTTTTTGAATAATAAGTAAGTAATACACAGGAAATTAGAGAATCTTAAAACTCTTTTCAAAGTAGTTTATATGGCTAGAAATACCAACGTCAACGTCAAGCCATTTTGGTGTAGTCAGATAGAGTAATTGCAGCGTTCTTCTCTCGATAAACGTTGGAGGTCTCTTATGATGTTTAAACTCACCTACACAGTGAGCGCCATCTCCAGTATATCCTGATGGACAGGGTCCACATTTATACCCACTGGCATTTGCTGGCGGTGGAAGATCAATGCACTCAACTCCTGTATAGCACGGCTGACCATTACTCTCGCAGGCGTCAATGTCACTGTCACAGAACCTTCCTGTGTATCCCCCCTGACATGCGCAACCCATGTATACAAACTTGCTGTCAGTATTGACATTGTCACCTTCTTCTGGTTGCACACACTGACCACCGTGGTTGCAGGCGCACATGTTAATTGTTGGACTCCAGGTGGCACTTGCGCCTTTGTCATCAGTAGCAACGAATGACAGATTGAACTACAATGAAAGAAGGTGAAGGAAATTGTGATCTGGTTGTTAACATACGATAATTAAAGTAGTTATGTCATAGAAGTCTGATATAGATTTCGCCAACCCTAAATGCGAAGCTGCTGCGCCGGGTTATTCAAGGCCCGATTAATCTGATCAAGGATAAGGGAGAATTTTGATTTGACTTTTGTAACTTTGCGGTGAGGTTTTCTGTATATTGTTTTGCCTTCTGTTTAGAGTACTAGTTTGAATAATCTCAAACTACACAAAACAAAAGCAGTGAAAAACATTTATATACAAGAAAGATGTATACTTCAGTTAATTTCAATCCTGGGTTAGCTTTAACAGGCTTCCGAACATCCCGGCACTGATTACAAGAAGTTAACCTGGCATGAGCTCGCGATCCAATCGAAAAGCAGCACTTGGTCAGCGGTCAACTTCAAAAAAACACATGACCTGAGCTCGAAACTTGAACCCGCGATATGGTCACGTGATACTGGTCAGCGATTCCTTGATTCCTCAATTGATCATAACTTGGATGTCCGGTATCAAAGAAGGACGCTATAACAGTCAAGGCTGCATGTCTCTGTCAACCTATTTGCTGTAGTATGACCGCCATCTTGGGCGACTCCGTCGTCGCCGTCGTGCGTACGCGCCCACGAGCAATACCGCTAGCCATGACAAACATGAGAAAAGCAAGTCATGGGTTTTCTTTTCTTTCCCATATGGTTGTGGTGCTCCGCTTGGCGGCCTTTCGGGCCGCCGGAGCTCCGCTATAAACGTCGGCTTCACTTTTTGAGATAATCGTCTCAATCTTTGGTAGTTTTACTGCATGCTAACCTAGTTCCCAGGGGCTCTCATTTCCCCACCCCTGGGAACGAGGTTGACTGAATGCGTGTTCGTTAATGTAGCCTACCTTTTTTGACGAGGTAAAATTCCATGTAAAGTACAACTCGTTTCCAATTTGGCTCACTGTGGCTCCAGCAGGCTCGTTAATCACTCGAAATGTTATTGTATCGTTATCCACAGCAGTGATATTCAACTCAACTGTTTCATGAAGTGTGGCATTTATCACATTTGATTCGGTTAATATCTTGGGTGGGAAGTTGTCTGAGAAGACAATACGTGAATGAACAGTTGGACGATAAAGTAATTATCGTATCTAACAGCCAACTGATTCAACTTCGAAAACCGAGAAGTGGATTTACTGCTTGTCGAGTTCTATTTTATTGTTACGTATACCCATGGTTAATAGAGGGGACTGGTTATGAAGCCCAGCAAACATCAAAGGAGCAAACAAAGATGCCAAAATTCATGTTGGGAGGTCCACGACCGTGCACAATCTTTTGTTTTGCGCTCATACACTATGCATGAATTACGTAACCAACACGTTTCTATTGGTTAGTTCCTCAGTATGGAGTAAACAGCTATTGTATTTTGTGCACGGTCAAGGCCACAAAAGAGAACAAAAACATACGACAAAGAACTTTGTCGAGTTTCATAACCATTCCCTTCTATTAACTATGGTATACCTAATATTTTCGTACGATCAAAGCTTTGCACGTATCAGACAACAGGCGAGTTAAACAGGGAAGTATTACATAAATTATTCAGCTTCATTTTAAATATTTCAGGGAACAAATATATCATATAAGAAAAAAAATGAAAAGTTTAACTTTTCGGTAAATAAAACTAGGACAAAATGTTTGTTTGTTTTGGAGATCCTGGTGAGCAGGAGAGCATTCCCTCTCGTCATCGACATAAACAGGGCTGTTAATGAGATTCAAGAATTTTGTTAAAGTTATGATTAATCATGTTATTCTCCGTAGCTTACCCAGTTTGTTCGATTCGTTAACCAACTGAACGTTTATGCCCTTCGTTACCATGCCAACAGACAGGTCATTCGTAGAGGCCGCGTCAAACAGGCATTCGCGATCTTCACCACATTCTCCTTCAGCTTTTTCTCTTAAACTGTCGTTATGCCATGTGATGTTATCCGCAAACATGGGAACGAAATCAGTGTTTTTAAAGGTATCCACGCTTTCATTTTGAGCATAGGTGAAGAGTGACTGGGATTGGTTGATTTGCCCTAAAACAATTGAACACGAATCAACACAGATATCAGGACAAGTTCAATCTATCAATATTCTATCCTTATTCGCAGGCCGAATAACATAAATGAAAATCTAACATGCTTACATTTTACACCAAACTTGAAATGAATCTCCTTTAAAGATGAAGATGATGGCAAAACTGTTCCATTAGGCAATGTAAAGTCGTCATCCGGGTCATCGTTCCACGTTCCCAGCAAGCCTTTGGTGGTATTCTTGTAAACGTCTGCTGGAGTTACCACGAACGACAGCATCTCCTTTTTCTCACAGAAATTCACCGACATTGTTGACGGGAAAGAAACCTGCAAACAGTTTTCTTCCGATTTTGAGACAGAAAGGTTTCTACCAACTTCTACACTTTGGTTTGTCAGCTTGTCGTAGTCTTCGTAGTTTACTTGGTCTATCAGAATATCGATTCCACCTGAGGACGTGGAAAACAATTAATTTTACCAAGTAAAATATTTATGTATTTTTCCATATTAGTCCAAATGGATTTCTAAATATTTGGTGTCTCCTCAGTCTTTGAGTGTATCATAGATCGCAAAAAGATTGTTACTGTTTAAAAAGAAAAGTTTCTTGCTGGTGGTTCAACAATGGAGCGTTTTCAAATGACGTCCCGGCAGTCATATTGCTGTTCCATAACAATGAAACAGCAGCCCTGTTAGTATCCCAAACCAATCTTGTGGTAGTTGAACTCTTTTCTTATGTTAACACTTCATTTTCTTCTTATATGCCCTGGGGTTAACTAGGATTTTGCCGAATGCTATTTTGCGGTCTCTTGTCCTGTTTACTTAAAGTCGTCTACCAAAGCTACCCATTTTTTAGGGATCATTTTGTTGCTTGAAAATAGACTACTTTCGGAATTATGATGTAATATATCAAACACAAGAGACAGTGTTTCATCGGCATATCCAAACGCCGAGAAGAGAGTTGACGCGCAGCGGAGCATTTTTGATGCAATTCCAGGTTTTTGGATAGGCGATGAGACACTGTCTCGAGTGTTTGATAAATCTTTTCAATCGAAACAAACACAAAGGAGTAAACGGAGAAGTAAAATCGTCAAAATCTATGCTAATTAAGACCGGGTATCCAAACCTCCTTCACGGTTGGGGTTTTCTCTGTTTTTTACTTGATGAATTATTAATGATAAAAATTGCGATAAAACATTCCGTAAAAGCAAATAAAAATTTGTTGACGACGTTTCGACGTTTGTGTAACGTCATTATCAAGTCAAAGATGAAAAGCACCTCGTAAAAGCACCTCGTAGACATCTTGTCTACGAGATGCTTTTGATCAAGGAGCGCAATCCCAGTCTCAACACGCAGACTGATTTCATTCGCGCAAAACTCTTTGTTTAAAAGAACATTCCATCACCTATTGTCTTTTTAGTATTTAAATATTTTTTATCATTCACTCTTTGACTTGATAATGACGTTAGCCAAACGTCGAAACGTCCTCAACAAATTTTTAATATGCTTTTACGGAATGTTTTACGCAATTTTTTATCGTTAAATGTTTTACAAAAATCGCTTCTTTTTCGAATTATTAAGTGTCATCGTCACGATGATCAAAAGCAAACACATGTGTTCATGTGCATTCACTTAAACTATTTTACTTCTGTTGTAAAAACAACTTCGCACATATTTTGTGGTAAATGGTATATGTATATATATCCCTCACCACCTTCCTTCAATCGGACTTCGATGGTGCTCGTATTTTCTTCTTTAGCTGCGCCGGCTGAGAAAATAGTGGCGGTTGTTAGATTTCCTTACGCAGCTTTTGTTCTGGCCTGTAGCTGGAATGCTCCATTTTGTGCATCAATCATGACGTATTCCCCAAGTCCATTGAACGTGTAATTCCCACCATCCAGAGTCTTGAAGTGAGGATCACCCCAGAACCAACCTAGAACAATCAAACTGGATTCAGTGTCCTCGTCAGGAAAAAGGAAGACAGCATCATTCTTGCTGATCTGGTTCAAAATACTTTGTCAGCTTTTTTTTTTTTTTTGCAAAATCACCTTTGGTATAGCATTCATCGTCGTATTGTCATTGTTACCTGCCATGGAGATTTGAGTGCATTCAACACCATGAGGGCAAAACCAGTTCAGCTTCAAAAGTAGTGTTAACAGAAGAACTCTTCAACAGAGCGAGACCCTCCGTCTAAAATCTTAAGGAAGGCTCAATGGAGGCAAATGGAAGCACGTAAACTGAGAGATTTTTTTCTTGGCTGAAGATGCGACAAGTATTGCAAAAAACCGACAATGTTATCTGTAAAGACTGCTGAAACAGGTCGACGGGAGCGGTGCCAAACCTATGTTGACTGCAATATGACGTCATTGAAGTTGACATAAGTAAAGTAGCGTTATGATTTTAAAAAGGCCACGTTGAGGACCGAGGTTGACAATTAAGGGGTTAAAAGATCAGAAGAGTGAAAATAAAGACATACTGAAATGTTATTTATTACCTAAC
>NC_138154.1:21477781-21529778 GCF_964199315.1 Orbicella franksi
AGCCAGCAACTGACCGATTGTGAGTCGTTTGCACTGGAATATGCGGACACTGATAAACGGATCGTTTGGCACATGGACGAGGTTACGTATAAAGGGACTGACGTCGTCACTTTTAGTGGTCTTTGGTAAGAAGATGGCGTGACATTCCCACTTATTCTAGAACTTGACACTTCCTGTGTAGCCACGCTTGTAGTCTGGGACACATTCACTGAAGAATAAACCACACGGACAAATATTTCATGTCAAAATCAAACTTTGTAAAAACTGTAGTTTCTGACGATCGAGGAACGACTTAGTCAGAAATAATCATCATCGCCAGAAAAGTTGAACCGACATGAGCAGTTGAAGCCCTATTTTGATCTTCAGATTACAGAAAATATATGGGGAAAAGTGTTTGATTGTCTTGCGGTTTAAAACATCTTAAAAATCCCAAGTGACTTCCTTTCTAATTTAGGCCATATATTCCTGAAGTTTGTTTCGAAGCTTCGCCGAACGCCATGAAAAATATCAATTTCGGTTCGGTTTTAGGTATTTTCAAAAGTTACATTTTACGACGCCATTTGTCACTATGTCACTAATGTATTCAAAGCTCTGGCGGTAGGTCCGAAATCAAAGTTCGATTTATACTAGTATATGGGCAATGCCCCCCTTACTTCCTATCCAGTTGATAAGTTCCAACATTCCTGTGTTTCATTTCATAAGTATGGCTTTGTTCCGTAACATCCGTAACATTCACCGTAACATTCACCGAATTTACGAAACACTACAGCTCGCGGAAGCTCTCTAAAACACCATCCATGATCGCATACCGGTGTAAAACATCGCCAAATTACTTGTTTTCGAGCTGATCGTGGCCACCAGGCGTCCTTCAAACTCATAAAACTAGAATCTAGAATTGTTCGTGATTTGGGGGTCTATTTTTGCTTGAATTTTGGCGGACTGTTGAATATTTAACCGGCGATAACGTGACCTCTGTCTGTTGATTTCAATGTGGAGTATTTTTTCTCATTCTGGTATAAAACCTTTGATACGGGTTCTGTAATTTATGTATTCTCTTTTTCCGCATCTCTATCCTGGTCCCAGAGGTTTTTCTTGATTTTTCTCCGCATGAGAGAGCTGCGAGAGAGCCGCGAAGCGGCGAGAAAGGTTGATTCTTATCTTTCTCGCCGCTTCACGAAAAGATGAAAAATCAAGAAAAACCTTTGGGACCCGGGTACCGCACTCCGCCCACTTTCTGGCGATGATTCTGACGACACGATGAAGAAGCTCGTGGCGCGTCATGGGACGTTTATGGACGTTTTGGCGGGAGATTTAGGTCATTCCAGGTCAGTCCTTTTTCAGTTTCCCATTGGAAAATGGTAAGTTATTTTTAGTTAATAATTAGCCAACACGCGAATGGATGTTACTTATTTTGCCTATTTTGTCTAAATCGAAAATTACAAATTCCTAACTGCTATTTCCGTGTTATTTGCTCTAAACTTGACATATAGAGTAGTAGTTTCGGTATGACCTTGAATTTTGACTCGGCCGATTGAAGCGTTGCTGTATTTCGCGATGTTATTTGCGCGGTATTTGCCGAATTTTTTTTGCGGTATTGCGGTGTTCAGAACCCCCCAATGTCCCCCTCTTGTAGAGTACTGAGGAGAAAGGGCCTCATGATCGCGCTTATGAAGTTTCACGGAGTCATGTCATCCAGTACCAGAATATAGTGACTGTACTCGATACTAGATGTAAACATGATGTCAGCTAAAGTGCTTGAGTTTGCTCACAATCGTCTCCCTGTTGAATGTTTTTAATGCACTGCACGAAGAAGTAACAATAGCTTAAAATTTCGTTTTACTATCAAAACTAAAGGCAAACTAGCTAACCCTGGAAACCCATGGGAAAAAACCGGGAACACAAACTGTAGTATTTATGACAGTATGAGCTGACAACGTTGGACAGTTTCAAATCCGTCTGACCTTATGCGCCCTTGCTGAGACGCAAATAACGTTTGTTAGTTCAATTGAAGTCGTTATTCATTGTTTTATTTTTTAGTTGTTTAACTGATTTTTTCCTTTATAAACAAATAAGCAGTGTTTTTTAACGAGATGCGAAAGCGTTCTGCGAAAACGATTTCGCGCGAAAAACTGGTTACAACTGCATAATTTCCTGCAGGCCCGAAGCAAATGTCATCATCCTCAAAAAGAAGACAAACGATAAACAAGCAAACCATCCGTAACAAAAGCGTTATATGCTTACGTCAACCTCCTCCTTGTATTTTCTATTTTAATAAATATCAAAATGTTATATGCACACGATATCCAATTTCAGGAACGTCATACAGGGATAATACTGGTGTCACATTTAAGAACGTGCTCGCTGAATAGCTGAAGGAATGTCTGATTGTCAACAGTTTTAAGTTGACGGATTAGGATTACTATGAAGAAGAGTTGTTTAAATTTCTGCTTGGATACTTCTGTGTTGTTAATGAACGGTTTTTGAACAATCGAGGTTGCATTAGTCTTAACGTGTTGTTCTTTTATCACACAGTAAACAGAGCTTGGGCAAGACAGCTTTGGGGTTAGTTTGTAGAGTATTGAAGAGGAAAGGCAGAAATAAAGTTAATCTATCTCTAGATCTGGACAGTAGGAAAAAACAACAATTTTTCAGATATGAAACGAAAATTTTGAATTTTACAGACATATTTCGGCAGAAACGCCCGCCTTCAGTCGGAGCATTAATTTAAAGCCAGTACCTTTGTAATCAGCGCTTGTTTTCTATTTTGTATACGTGCTAGTTATTTACATTCAATTTGTATATGAACGCTTGGTTCTGCTTTCCTTCAAAAGGCAGTTTCAAGTATTCTTCTTATACATCCACAACTCTTTCCTAACAATGTCTGCGTCTGGTTACCGTGTTATCCTATAATTCCATGTAGCAAAGAGCGAGGCTCGAGTTTAGCCATGGTTACATCTCTCACGCAGGTTTTTTATCATCAAGAGGCGACTTCAAAAGTTAGCATTTAGAGTTTGAAATAGGTTGTGATTCAGTTTCGTTTGACTAGTGAAAGAGATTACTTACCCTCAAAGAAAACGGAGAAAAGAAACGCTATGCAAACTGCAGCCCGCATCCTCGTACTGTTGTCATGGGACAAATGTGGTGTGATCTCAAAGCGTTTGAAAGTTTGCTCCTTTTGACCTTATAATGCGCGCTGGATCACGTCCAAATAAAGCTGATTCATTGAATAACTTTGGTGGCCTTAATCATTGTTTAATCTTTTAAAATTAAGCTGTCAAGTTGCGATTGTCGCCAGTTAATTTTTGTTTATATCGATAACGAAAGTGAAGAATAATCATCGCAGTAAATTTTCCAGTTTACGCAATATGGAAAGAAGAAGCCTGAAAAAAATCATGGCTTCAACGGGATTCGAGGAAAAAAAAAATTATTGCTTAAATCGCTTAAATTGGAAATTTTACTGCTATGATCATTTTTCACTTTCATCTACAACCGCAGTTCAAATACGAATTATTTCATATATACTTCACATCATTGTATCAACAACGTCTGGAAGCAGCTGTATCGCGTTGAAACACTTTTGTTTTTCAAGAAAACGGCCTATGACTTGAGCCTAAAATCTCCTGTTGTCTCTGTCATTTCAAAGTGCTTAGAACGAGGTTGTCATTCGTTAATAAAAGCTATCGTAGCACTTCGGAACGTGCACGAGTTTTGACATACTGAGTGTAAAGTGTCAATAGTCAAAGACGTCCCCTAAACGAGAAGGGTCCGTGCAAGGTCTGCAAGCAGCAGTTAGCAGTGATATCCAGTCGGAATAAAAAGCGCTGGAGTAAACTTTTCCAGTGTTAAACAGGCTGAAAGGTAACGATTTTCGGACGGCTTACTATTTTCTTATAATTGATTTCAACAACGGGGAAATATTTCCATACATGAATATCTGAGTTAGATAGCACGAAAATGCGTTGACAAGCTATTTTGGAAACAATAAGTAACGACGTCACTGGAATAAGGAACCTCCCCCCCCCCCCCCCGACAATGACGAATTCATCACGATAATCAACATTGAATCGGAAGGAAGGGGGCGAAGGGATAAATTTCCCTGACAGATACTGCAAAACTGGGCAAGCGCGCCAAAACTTTTGACGAGGATTGTAGGATCCCAGGATAAAAGTCGGCTCCGGAATAGATGGAATTTCCAAGAGCCTGTGATTAATTTAAAAAAAAAAAACAGTTGGTTCCATGTCATTTAATTTACCCATACCAGACATTGGAGAAACTCGGCGAACGTTCATTCACGACGATATCTTAGGATAGCGGATATTCAACAACATGTTTACGCTTTTCGGAAAGTCAGGTTGAGGTCAACCCGCGATCAGATTTGATATAGGTCAGTTTACAACGCACAGCAGAGTTCTTCTGCTTCCTTTGTCATTCACTCGTCCATTCACTCGAAATTTGTCAAGCGTTTACCAAGGAAGGGCAAAAAAAAAAAAGCCCATGGTTGTCTAGCCACAATTGCATAACAAGTGACAATATGAACACAAAATGAAATGTTAAACAGACTGCACTTTGTCCGCAGTTAGTCCTGACATTCTTTTCTAATTTACTTTACTTTGTTGTTTCGTTAAACAATGCTTCGAGAAGAACGATGTAACACGTTGTTAATATTTGACTATGTACGCTCATTCTTGACCTTGGTGTATAAATAAACGAACAATTATCCTAGTCACAAGGTCTGAAAAATTTTGTAAACGAAGCGGAGAGCATTACATTGGCGAGACAGCGAGAACTCTGGAGAAGCGACTAGGTGAACATCAGAAACAAACAACATCTGCAATCCGGGAACACCAGTCTCAGGCAAACCACGAGATCGACTGGGAAGGAGTCGAGATTCTTGATAAAGAGTCGGTAGATATCAAAAGGAAAATCAAGGAGGCCATCCATATAAGACGTCAACGCCCAACACTGAACAGAGACGGGGGCTATGATCTTCCCGCCACTTTTGACCATCTATTGTCACATGATTAAACAATTTGCATTCACGTGACAACGTGAGCTCACTTTTAAAATCGCTGATGAACACTGTGCGATACAGTCGAAAGCCTCGTTTACAAAATTTTTCAGACCTTGTGACAAGAATAATTGTTCGTTGTTAATGTTTGTTTGTCAATTATAAATTGTTTACGTGTACACTGAATCAACGTCAATTAAACGTGAATTAAAATGGCGAGAACAATTTGAGCCATCTGGGTGCCAAAGTTATTTTTGTTCGCGCGTGTCTTCAGTTTAGTACATTATAACATTATTTTCTGTTGTGATCGAGTCCTCACAGGTCTTAGCTGCATTTTGTTCAAAAACAAAATGTTTATATCTGAGCGCTTGAATCCAGCTACGGCCTTTCCACAGCAGTTTTGCATTGTCCAAGAAGTAACAAGAGTTTTAAGAAAAATAAGTTGCAATGCAATTCCGTCTGAATCACAAAAAGAAGGCAGTGTAGAACTTACCCTGGAGAAAACTGGGCAACAGGAACAGAAAACAAAATACAGATCTCTTACTGTTGACTTGGGACATCGCTTTGGTGCTATGTCATGTGATCTTGCGAAATGAGACAATCGCCTTTGGTAGGTTGGAAAACCAGGAATTCGGAATTTGGAATTCGGAATTTTATTAAAAAAAATAAAAAAATAAATTAAAAAAATAAATAAAAAAAAAATAAAAAAATAAATAATAATAATAATAATAGTAATAATAATAATAATAATAATAAATAATAATAATAATAAATAAATGTAAAGAAAAAATAAATTATTAATTTAAAGTTATAATAAAACCTAGAATCTGAACTCTGGACTCTTTGCGGCTTGACAATCAGACGGTTGCAGTTGAGTCACGATATGTGGTCACGCAATACCTTACTTTTAAATTATAAAAAAATATACAGAAAACAAGAAAAAACCTTAACAAGAAACACCCTCACATTCCCTGTACTTTGTTCTTTGTTTCTGAGGAAAAGGTGTGTCACACAAGAGATTTGAAGCTTTGTTAAAGAAGTTATGAATTTGGACGAGAAGGCATAGTGATTGGAATTCGGAACATTGGCTTTTTTTAAAAAAGGTTTAATTGTTCTTTCTTTGCATGATAGTATATTGTACATTGAGTTTTCTTGTCTTCAATTATTCCTAGCGGCCTATATTAGTAACGCAATCCTAAATAGTTAAGCTGGCTGTCACGCTATTGAAATATCGTTTCTCCGAATCTCTCCCATAGCTCTTGTGCCATGGCATTAGAAATAATAAGTCCTCCCTCCATCCTGCTTAACAAAGATGTTAAGTGAGATATTGTGAAGTCGTGGTTACGGTTCTTCAGACAGGGCAAGTTTATGTGGTAGTAGTGGTTTTGAACTCTTGACATTCTCCAGCACTTTGATCCATCTTCATAAACAAATGGATACCAGTCACTCTCTTTCCGCCCAATTACGGCAACAGAGTCGATAGTGTTTTCCGGTAAATCCTTACGAAAGAAACCCTCACACCCTTTACAGCGCGCAATGTTTCCTTTGAGTTTTGTTAAAAAGTATGGGTTGTGACTGGGTGGAATGGGAGGTTTTGGTGGTAGTGGAAAACCTGGAGGTACAGCGACATGTGGATTAACGGATGCGGTTTGAATAGGTAGTGAATTTAAATATGGATAAGTGGGTGGCGGATATCTGCAAGATTGAGTAAGCCCAGAATGTTGTACGGGGGGAGCTGTAGGAACCGATAAAGAGGGTCGTATGGGTGGATGTAACGAGGCCGATGATAACGAGACGCTGCACGATGGTCCTTGGTCGGCTGTGATTTGTATTTGAGGAAGATGAGGTGTGCTTGATACAGACAGGGAACTTGGCGGCAAAGAAGAGCTATATATTTGAACGTCAGTTTTTGCTTGCCTTCGACGTCTTGGGGGGCTCGGTTTCCTTCCGGAAGCTTTTGCGTTTACATCTAGCGTGGCAACAGCTGTTAAGTTGTTAGGTCTCTTTTGTTTCAGATACCACTTGACAAATTCGTTCAAACTGTTTTGTTTTTCGGCGACACTAACAACATGCGCGCAAATCTTTTTAGGTTTGAAGTTTTTGCACGTGCAAGTTATTTTCCCATTGCTGGAAACTTGAACAAAGTTTGGCGCGTCACCAAATTCTGATAACACCGAGAATGCTTTTAAAGAATTATCTCTAGATGGGGCTGGAAGAATGGTATCCTCTCGTGAAAGAAGTCGCCCAGCTTTCCCCCATATGTGAATTGCAATGTGGCGATCAAGTTGATCTTGCACTGAAGACGCGGGCAAGGAAAGATCGTTTTTAGTTGGTAAGTGTACTACTGTACTAGATCGTGCAGAAAACATGCGACCCTGGCTCTGATTATCTCTTTTTTATTTATTTATTTTTTTAATTTATTTTTTTATTTTTTTTAATAAAATTCCGAATTCCGAATTCCGGATTCCGAATTCCGAATTCCGAATTCCGAATTCCTGGCTTTCCAACCTACCAATCGCCTTTCGTACAACGGCGTGCAAACTCGGATAGCAAGAACGCTGATTGATTAACTTTTGTAATTAATCTTAAAACAGCAATTCCTGTTCAAGTAATTATTGGTGGGGCTGATAACGTGTGAAATGTATGCATGAAAGCAGCTGAATGACACAGAAATATATCACTTCCAGTTCCTGTTTCTAAGAAAATGACCTTTGCCCGAAGTCCCACAAGTGATAAAACGATTATTTGCCATTTTCTGTCACTGCTTCAGGTACCTCTATCCTACAGAGAGTAAATCTGTTCTATTTCAACACCAATTAAAAAAAAAAAAATAGTGCACGCAATTTCCAAGTTATTTTTATGCCTCAGGGTGTTATCCTGTGTATCTACTGGCAATTCTTTTATGCTGACGGATACAGAAGATAAAAGTTATGGAACGGTGCCCAGCATTGACATTTCTTATAATTACTTCTGATCTGCCAAGATATAACTCAGAGGTTGTGGGCGATTATTAGACGACGTTTTTCTGGAAAACCAAAATAATCAAGACCCGTTCAGTTTAGGATTTCAGCACTGGTAAAAAGATATTTAAAGTGGACTCGAGGTGAAAACTCACAAATGAGGCGCGCAGTGATTTATGATTAAGGTTACTTCAAACCTTCGCGGGTGTCCTCCAGAAAAAAATTCGTATGCACGCTGTTTTGAAGGAAACCCCCACAAACTATATATCAATAAAAAGGTTCTAAAGTGTATATTTCGATAAAATTATATTCTTTTTTGCCGACTGCTTTGCTAAGGCGGCAGAAGCCGTTAACGCCAAAAAGACCGACTGAAATTCCGGCGAATTAATCGGGTATCACATGCGATCGTTGATGCAAAATAACTGTGCAGTGTTAATCACAAAGCATCAATCTCTCAAAGCGTGCCAGTATTTTCTTTCATTTCTATTGGTCATCTTTTTATAGATCTGTCAAGTTCCACTACCGAAAATTCGCGTAACGTGTTGCGATAGTGAACACCACGAGAAAAGCTTTTGAAATAAAAGAATTCGCCGGCACTTTTTTATTCCGTATCTATCAATGAATGTTCTGGCCAAGTTTCAAGGAAAATCGTCGATTCTACATACCCTATTAATTCATTTAAAGAGGAGGGATTCTCTCGAAAAACGTGTGCAAGTTTTCGCCTTCTGAAGATTTATAAACATGTCACGCCTTCTCAGAGGGATATGTCAACTCAAAATGCCGCCAGCCAATGAAATAACGACCCCTAGCGTTCACAGTAAGGAAAGTTGAGCTTCGCGATAAAGCGATAGTGTTACAGTCACGTTTTAGGCGCATACGTTTTAGGTTGGTGGTCAACAATAAAGGGCAAAACGGAGAAAAGCGATGTGCAACAAGACAAAAAGAAACTAAGGAGCAATTGCTGAAGCGTGATTACAAAAAGGCACTCTTGACGGACATGAAATCTCAAATTGAAAGTATTTGATATAGGATCTCTGAATTAAGCCGTTTACCGCGAAAAGGTCGCTGAGGAGTCCATGCCTTTTGGGGATTATGACACCTTGACGGTTTATTAACTTTTATTTAAAAAAAACCCCTCTTATTCCCAATAACTCGCGCGCGTTTTAAAATTTTATTTTCATTTTTTGGAAAATGTTACCTTGAATAATGAACTTTAATTTGGTTGGGAAAAAGAAAATTTAGAAAACTTAGCCCCGCGAAGGTTTGGAGTAACCTTTCCACTCACGGCGGAGGCGTGGTGGCCTCATGGTTATTGCGCTCGACTCCGGATCGAGCGGTCCGGGTTCGAGCCCTGGCCAGACACTTTACTCTCACAGTGCCTCTCTCTACCCAGGTGTATAAATGGGTACCGGCGACCTATAACGCTGGGGGTAACCCTGCGATAGACTAGCATCCCATCCAGGGGGGAGTAGAAATACTCGTAGTCGCTTCATGTTACAGAAACCGGGTTAAGCTCCGGTCTGGTGGGCCCCTTGGTCGGTATGCAAACTTTACCTTTATCTTACCTAAAATATTTCTTTTAAACAACTTGAGAACTTCTACCACAAGTTTCAACGTGTACAACATATTTCAAGAGTTCTTGTCCGCTTAAACAAGTTTATTTACATCACACCGGACGATATTTCGGCTCGTCTCAACGTTTGTATGTGTCCACACACATGTTTTCGCTGGCGGTGTCGCGAATTAACAAATGATTAAACAAACTGATTCATTTAACTAATTCAGTGAAGTAAAATAATCCTAATGATTCCATAACGAGTAAAATTTGCTCAAGTGAAGAAGACCATTCAAAAATTTCTAGGGAGTTTAAGCAACGACCACATTTCGATGGATCTTTCATCATCAGTACAGTTACAATTGATCTCACATTATATGAATTTATATGATTGGTAAAAATGTAAACTGTAAAACACTCAAGTAATACAAAAATTTTATAAATGGCAACAAGTCTGAATAGCATATTATAACAAGATATGCTAAATGAACTACTAAAGAGTATACTTATTATGACGGAGTTGAGGGAACGATTACAAGATTTAAGCTTTTTAGATTTCTGGATATGACTCTTCTAAAAAGAGTCTTTAAAAAAATACTAAATTAAAGCAGGCAGGGGCACCGTAAAAATGTTAAAAACTGCACTGTATGACGGTGTTTCAAGTTTGAAAGAAGGTACTCTGTCAAACGTACGCGTTTCCATGGTCTACGTTATACGCTTGAAGACTGGTGGAAAGATTTCAAAGTTAGGCGTTCCTGAGGATCATCATCCACTACGGGCTTCACCTGTGCGTTTCGAAATGCTCTCTTTTTCAGGCTAAAAGTGAAAAAAAAAAAAAACTAACTTTTATTATCTCTTGTTGTACCAATTGCTCAACACGTACAGTTCTTCTGCCACTTAAAGTGCCACTGAAACGAAATTTTTGTATGTGAGATTTTTGCTTAGTAATAAAGTCTCAACCTTACTTGGAAACACTGCAAACTTTTTTTTCGCATGCGGTAAGCGAAAACTGCTTTTTCAGTCGTTCGAAGTTGGCTGGTTAAGCCCAAAATTGGCGGCCATTTTGGCGCGGCCAAAACAGCCTAGGACGTCACTGGTTGTATTACTCTCATGCTGCGCTGAAAATTTAGAGTGATTGTGGGAGAAGAGATTACTGTTCGAAGCCCCCCCCCCCCCCCCCCAAAACATCTTAAGGACATCTCAGAGCTGTAAAGCAGATAATCACAGTAGCCTTAGACATGAAGAGGTCGAGAGTCGATCCTGGGGCTTTCCAGTCTATTTAATTGGATATTTGCAGGATATTTTATGTAAGCAAGCAAACGAGTGGGAGTTCTTAGATCGCAAAATGATCGGGGCTCTTGGTGAAATGCCAGCGCTCAATTAAACAATATCTACACTCATAAAGTAAAAAAGACATGAAAACAAGAGAAAGCGGCTTTTGAAAATATTATCCGGACTGCTGCTGCACGAATCGCAGCAACAACGCTTCGAGTTTTCGAGTTGCTTCGCTTCGAGGAAACCGGACGCTTTGTAAGTTTCACGGCGGACGAGATTGTGCCACAGTGACCTTTAGTCCAGTTGTATCTGCTACATCCTACAAGTTATCACAACAGCAACGATTTAAGAAACCCTCTTCTTTTATATGAGGGAGCGAATTTAAACTATAAAGGTAAACTAAGCTGCCATGACCCTACAGGTATGTTTTCAGGAAACGAGAGAAAGCGTGACAATGTCGGCGGCGAAAGGTCATATATGCAAATTAGTTCAAATTCTGTTTAATGAACCTTCGAAAGGAGTGTAAACTAGTGACGTTTTAACGAATTGTTTTGAACTTGGATATTATTAAATGAAGATCATAGACATAAGTATGTGCTAAAGAACTCAAAGTAATCCATCGGCCGTGAAATATTGCAATTGGGAGATACGTGTAAAAGAGAAGCGAAATTCCCGCTTTGTTTACACTGATACGTATGCGGCGATAAAGCAAACCCTGCTGCGGATCACAATTTTCAAAGATACATTTTGTCTACCACAAGAACTCTCACTTATTAGTATCATAAAAAGATGCCCTCAGTGTGCAAAGAAGTACTCGACTCAAAGATGGTGGACCGTTAATAACTTCGTGATTGTGCGGATGGCTGATGCGCTTACGGCTTTTAATGCAGTAAAGTTGCCGAGATATATTCGAACCTTGTTAATAGACCTTAGATAAACGTGAGAATCCAAATTTCAGAACCAGGCTGAAAACAGACGACGAAATATCGTGTTTAGGCTTCAGGACGTGATATAAAAGTTGCCACACTCGTCTTCGAAATCTCCAGTCGAGTACTCAAGATGTTTGAAAAGTATACTACGCTGTTCTAATCTGTAGCATTTATTTTGGTGAATCTACACTCTGTGGCGCCCTCCAACGTTTACGATGTGTATTTCCTGTCAAGGCTGGACAGAAATTACAAGGTAGAAAACTAGTAGGTATCGACAATATGAAGAATAAACTTGAATAACTCAAGTGAAAACAAGAGAGAATCTATAGCGCTTCTTGCGTGAATACAACCAGTGACGTCACAAGGTCCTTAAACTCGGTTCCAGAGCCCGGACACAGTTTTGCTCCAAAAAGTCGATTTCAACATCTAAAAAAAGCACTTTCCGTTAGGATATGGGAGAAATAAAATTCACCATTACTTTAAGCACGTTTGAAACTATAGTTTGGGATAAAAAAAGAGACTACGAAAATTTCGTTTCAGTGGCACTTTAAGGTCTACTTTCACCGAGTAGCACTTGAAATAAACTGGTTGCAATCTTGGTAGGACCTACCATTAACGATAACTTCCTACAATGCCATCTAAATTAACAAATTACGGTATTTAGGGAGGAAGCCACAACAGCCTTAATTGGTTTGCATACGGGTCCTCTATCCTGGTCGAAGCGGAATTTGGAGATGCTGGTGTTTGTGTAGGGTGGAAAACCGGAGAACCCGGAGAAAAAACCCTGGTAGCAAACTCAATCGAACTCCGGTCACATTGGTGGCAGGCAAGTACTCTCACAACTGCACGATCCCTGCTCTAACTAACAACATTTTTTTGAGTTCCAAAATATCACAATCTGAATCAACAAAGGGTTAATTATTAATATCTTACCACCAAAACACGATCACAATAATCAAGATGATGACCACCACTCCTACACAAACGCCAATTACAGCCCACTTCCAAACATCGCTGCTTTGCTCAGCTGGTGCCGCTGTTGGTGACGTGGTCGGCGTGGCAGGTTTGAGGAGAGCTTCTACATTAGAGATGTTTGCACATATAGCGATCTCAAACGCGGGCTCGTGAGTTATAACAATGTTCACCAGTGTACTGCGAGGCAGGACCGAGATATTTCCGATAGAGAGTCCAGGAGGCTGCTGCACGTAAAACGCTACCTGGAGAGAGCCCGATGCGTTTCTGGGGTAATCAGGCAATAGGTGAACCTGGTCAGCGTTGTAGAGGTCGAAAACGGGGGAAAGGCTGATGACGTGGTGGAATGATAAAATACACGAATTAGTGAGAGCGAGAATTCCAGCTATTTTAGTTTGATATATTTTGTTATTTGGTGCTACCAAAGCACGAAGATGCTATATATATATAACAGTAAAAACTCAAGAGCTAGGTTATATGGTCATTTAATCACTACTCCGAGTTTCATGCCTCACGCGAGACAATCATCAGGCGACTGCCAGAAAAAACGGTTACATTCAAAGATATTTAAAAATACAGAACAATACAATTACATACTAGACGTGTTGCGTGTCTCGTGGCGCGTCACGCGGGATCTTAATCGCTAATTAGATGATAACATTTTTCAGCAAGAATTTCCTAGCATGTCTGCCACACGATGCAAGCTCATTTCTGCTGTTCAGAGTTGACATTTCCGGTTTACATAAGATGAAAAATTTCTCCCACGAACACAAATAACATCTCTTGGTAACATTCGAATAAGACCTAGCCTGTTTAACTATGCGCCACTTGATGTCATACTTAATGTTCTGATCTTTCAGGCTCCATATGTATTTACTTAGTTCAGTAGCGTGTTTGTACCGCTCATTTCGAAAAGAACATGCGTGATTACGATATCTTAATTTGAATGTAGTGTCACAGAGTCCAATGTATGTCTCTTTCGTGGTTGGTGTGATGACTTCGGCCTGGTAAATTACGCTTTCCATGCTACAATTTCCATCCATGGGACACGTGGTAGATTTCCGGCAGTTGCAATTTTTCGTTTGGTCATTAGTACGTGTGGATTTGTTAATTTCAGCTTTGTTGTGATTAGATATGATTGTTTTGATGTTACCCATGCAGCTGTAGCTTAATTTGAGTGTGTTACGGTTAAAAATTTTATGAAGTGCGTTAAATTTGGGGAAGTGCTTATCAATAAGTGAAAGGAAGCATTTACCGACGTTTGTTTCCACGTTCTTGCTGTATGGTGGATTGAACCACAGGATGTTTCGTTGTCTGTTTATTCGTGGGCGAGGTGTCTGGTTCGGTGTAGCATTGAATGATAGGTTGTAGTTGTATCCGCTTTTGTTAAGCGCTTCTTGATAGACGCCCTTAGCGTTATCGAAGCATTCTTTATCAGAGGATATTTCGGAGAGCCTCTTGTTTATGGATTCGGGGATATTTTTCAGGATGGATGGTGGGTGGTTGGATTTTCTGTGCACGTATAGAGGGACGTTGCCTTCTTCTGTGTAAGGATAGTGCTTTCTACTTTGGAGGTCAAGCGTGACGTCTAGGAAATTGACCTTGGTGGTATTGCTTCGACTGTGATCTTTAAGTCGTGGTCACGGAAAACCTTGCACATGCCCTTTTTAATCCTCTCCACTTCCTGTGGATTCCCCTTGAGGGCTGCCAATCCATCGTCGCGGTATAAGCCGATGTTTTGGCCATACTTCTTTGTAAGGAGGGACAAAAGATAGCATCCAACCAATTCACATGTTTCTACCCCGTCGAAGTACCCCATGGTGACATCGAAAAGGTTGTTTGCAGATCTCTTCTCCCATGGGCAATTTTCGCTGAATAGCAGAGATCGTTTTGCTTGCAGAATGATTTCACGCTCATGACCGGTGATTCGACGGTACTTAGTGGCAAAGTCGAGCGCATTGGAAAGCAACTTCTCAGTTATAGAGGGGTAGAACTCACAAACGTCAAAACATATGAACGATAGTGAGTTCTTGTTTTCCAAACTGTTAAACCACTTAAGAACGCTGGAAGTGTTTTTCCACTGGTTTATTTTCGTGCCGTTGATGATAAAGATGTTAATTTCATCCAGAATGTGTTTGCTTATTACACCGATTTCAGGCTTCGATTAGCCGAACGACTTAAGTTAGATGATCGCATTGAAAAATTAGCTAAGAAAGAAGCATTTATCACGTTGAAGGATCACAAGCCCAATTTTCAAGACCATCCAACGTGTCGTCTAATAAACCTATCGAAGTCTGAAATCGGTGTAATAAGCCTTTAAGGTTTTACTGTTATTCCCGCTCTAGTTCAGCTATTGAGCACCTTGTAGTAGATAAGAATTTCACTCCATTTTATCATTTATATATATATATATATATATATATATATATATATATATATATATATATATATATATCCCCTGAAGAGTGAGCGATCACGAAACAGGCTTGTCGGGATGAAAGTGTAGTTTTTTTCTATTTTCAATATATATATATATATATATATATATATATATATATAGTAGTGTATGATGGGAGCAGAAATCGAAACAACAAAGAAATGAGTGAAAATGTGTTCAGCCGGGAATCGAACGCGGGTCTCCTGGTTACCGGTCAGATGCCTTACCACTAGGCCACTGAACCAACCCCGCCATTCAGCGGAATTAGAAGGACCTTTAAGTAGCAGGTTCTGGGGAGAATCACACATTTTCTGCAGTTAGGATCGCGACACTCCGCTCAAGTTGATCACACTGTAAATTTCCCCCCGAATATGGAATAATTGAATAGGATGAGCAGGGAAATAATTACAACTAACTGCCTCATTTATATATATATATATATATATATATATATATATATATATATATATATATATATTTCGTGGCATTTATCTGGCCTTAGGAGGGACAAATGCCCTCACGTAATAGTTTATAACAAAGTAAAACAAATAAAGGAAAAAAAAAAAAAAAAACATAAAATGCACAAATGCACACTTCCGAAAGAAGTACCTTTTTCAAGACGAAGGTATGCGAAACGAAAGGGATTTTGCAAGTTTAAGTAAAAAACCAGCATATTTACCCCACAACAGATGCACGAGGGTATCTTAAGGGGTTACTCAATCAAAACGTTTACAAGTTTATTAAAGAGGCACTATATTCTATGTCGGCTAAAAACGGGTTACCTTATTTGCCAAAGATATCTTCCTCCTAGAAAACTTTGTTTAGGTATCCCCCACCCCCTGGAATGGGTTCTATTCAAAAGTGGACCCCTTTAGTAGTTCTGAGATTCAGTAAAAAATCAGTGATCACCTTTTTCCCCCAGCGTCATTTAGAACACATCTTGTCCTGTTCTCAGTGCAGAAATCCGTTGTTACAGATGCCATTTTGTCTTTGAATGACTTGTCCTTTTCGAAATCCCATTCAAACTGTCAAAGAAATGTTAAAAGGAACTCTTGTTAATGGAAGCTTTGTGTTCAAGCCTTGCAAACACCTCATACAGTATCTAAATGTCGGGCGAAATTTATCTACGAGTTAGCGAAAACAACTCTCAGTTTTTCTGCGGCAACATTGTGCTTCGAAAAATTGACTTTGATTCAGTTTAGACTCGTTGTGTTTATCTTCTTTCTTTTTAGAACTAAGACATTTTACCTCCTCTTTTCGATTACTTATGTACCTCCACTTCGTGAAAGACAGCTGTTATGGAACTCAGCCATTTTCCTGGCAAACTTCCGTAAAGGTTAAAGTGCACCTAACCCCAAAAGTTTTTTTTCGCTAAAGCAAATCCACTTGTTATTTGAAACATTTTGGCGAAAAAAATTTTGAATTTGGTTGAATCCTCAATTTTCTATGCCCTTTCAAAGTCGCGCCTGAAGTGTTACGCGACCGCGTTTCAGGGAGTCTGGGGCGGCGGTTGCTGATGACGTCTACCCAGGAACCAAACACAATGGCGCCTCAGTCAGCTCTCTGTATTTGCTCGAGAAAATGGAAAACAAAACTAATCGTTCCAATATATTTTGGGACTAAAACGTCCAAGTTTTATTTCAAAATCATTTCTTTTTCGTCACTGGAGTCAGAGTTAGGTTTCCGTGCGGAAGACACCGAAATAAACTTCGATCGAGCGCGTTCGCCACAACTGTGAACTCACTGCTTAGAGCTTTGAGAACAATTTGCAATATTTCAAGCGACGACGGGGAAGACTTCTTTGCGGACGAGTTGCTTCTATATTAGGAATGGAAAGCTAGATACGAAGTGGAGGAGCAGGCAAACGAAAAGCAGGAAAGAAAACTCAAGGACTGCTTTGGATGGTAATTTAGTCACCTAAACACAAGACTCCCACGCGTGTTTATAACCCGTTTACATTTGTCCTTAGCGAGAATGTATTTTGTCAAGGTATGGTTGTGCTATTAAATCCAGTTTGTGTTTTACTCTCTGGAATGCTTTATGTCTATAAGAGCGACGTAAGGGTTGTAGTTTTCGAGACTTCATGACCTCCAAAACACTGGCTTCGATCGATTGAAAATCGTAGAATTGTTTGGACCTGTATTTTTGAAGCCACGGGAAGCAAGGCGGAAGGAAACATTTCATACAGTTACCGATTTCACATTGCCACACGTTTTAAGTCGTAACTCCAAATAACCAGTGTAAATTTTTTTCAAAGTGTGCTGTGAAATTCGTCGGATAAGCGAAAAGGATGTGTTCCCTAAGCGGTCCGCAGATAATGTTACGCGGTCATATTTTCGACACTAATGTATAGAATGTTTGTCGCACTAGTTATTTTCAAACCTCCGAAAAAACTCTGTGAGTGTAACAATTTTGTTATCATGTAATTCTAAAGGATTAATCCTCGACTCTCATCTAAATCGAAAGAGAAATAAGTGTTTGTTGGCGGCGTGCAGTTGCGACCTGTTTACATGTCAGTATATTTGGTCGTAACGCTTCTTGATTGATCACACAACTTTGCCGGCTATGTTATAAATACTGCGGGATTGGAAGATATAGGTTGTCGATAGTATTTCGACAAATTGCTGGTTGGCTTTAAGCAGAAAATATTAAAAATAGCGTTCGAAAGTCTGCGGAACAAATTCCAGCGAGAGTTCTTCAATGGTTCTCACAGACTCAGTTCGCTTGTTTCGGTTCGACACTGAAATCAACCATCGTTTATGTCTTTATTTTACCATTGACCGATCATCGCCAGTAAATTGTACAGTATATCTTGTTTTAGATCTGGGATATTGCTGCAACAGCCGATAGCATTTCTGGAAGGCATTTCTGCGCGCTTTTCGAATGTGTATTGCACCATCCTGAAGGAAATGAGAGGACGTGAGATATTCGACCTTCCTGGGAAGAACAGCCGCTGGACCCATTCTCCTCAAACTCGGTCGTGAAACAAAATGGCGGTGTTTTAGGGCTATTTTCGAGATTTCATCGGGGCACAGAAAATCGAGGAAAGAACCGAATCCAAAAATTTTTTCGCAGAAGTATTTCCAATAACATGTAGATTCGTTTTAGCGAAAAAAAACAATTGAGGTTAGGTGCACTTTAAGGTTATAGACACCAGTTTCTTATTATTGGTCTGACTCTTTACTTTTAGGGAAAAATAGCTGAACTGACATACTTTTAAAGTTATAATTTCTATATTTCGGTAATAAAGGAGATAAGAAATTCAAGAATTACAGGAAAATTAGCCTTGTTCCAGGGGAAGTGCGGTTGCCTAGTAGGCCTTAAAACGGTTTCCGACGCCATCTTGACGGGTAGGCAAAGCGGTCAGAAATTACAGTATGGGAATCCGATGGCAAATAACTTTTTCCAAAATTCAATTTTACACATTTGTAATAAAATGTTAAAATACTAGGTAGAAGATTGTATTCACCAAGTTTGGAGGATGTAGCTTGGCTAGAAGACGCTCAGTTAATGTTTCTAATTTTCCATATATTTGTCTGTGAAATTTGTTTGGGTTGAGGACGTCTAGACGAGGTTCGCAGGAAAAAAACACAGACTTATGTATGGAAAATTACAAGCTGCATCCTTCAAACTTGGTAAATACAATCTTCTACATAGTATTTTTACGTTTTGATTCACAAATTGTGTAAAATTCAATTTTGGAAAAAGTTATTTGCCATCGGATTTCAGTACAAACACTGTAATTTCTGACTGCTTTGCCTACCCGTCAAGATGGAGTCGAAAACCGTGATAAGGTCTATGGCTACTACCCGAGATTCCAAGCGGTCTGGGTTCGAACTCTTGTGTTCTTGGGCAAGGAACTTTGCTCTCACAGCGCCTTTCTCCACCCAGGAGTATCAATGAGTATCGGCGAATTTAATGCGGGGTGGGGGGGGGGGGGGAACACTTCGATGGCTTAGCATCCCACCTAGGGGGAAGTAGAAATACTCCTAGTCGCTACGTGCTACGGAAACAGGATGTAAGTACCGTAGGAATGGGCTATTAGGCTCGAACGCAGTCTTTACCTTTTATCAAGGTTGGTTCCTATAGCAATCGCTGGATAAATGAGAAGAAATATGAAAAGTTGAAAATCATTCGGCCTTTTCGCATTGGCCTTCAAGAGTCTTAGAAATGAATATTACAGAGAGCTGGCGCAAGTAGCTAAAGCGCCCGACAGAATTACTTGGAAGCTAGTGTTAGAAAGCACAAGTCCCATGTTTTTTTGACTTGAAGAGCATAAAGGTTTAACATACAGTGGATGGTGGATGAGCAGAGTTGAAATTACTTCTGAGTTTTAATCAATTATTGACCGGTGACATGAACGTACAAAAAGTGGTATTTTACTTACATTTCTTTTGCGTGAAATTAAGAACTGCACAGCTTCTTCCCGCTCTTTCTCTGATGGCACACGCGGTTCAGTTAACACTGGCTTGGGAGCTGTGCTATTCCCATCTAGACATAAATGAATTCGTTAGGATGTTGTTTGTTTTTATATACTGAAAGCAAACACAACAATAATGAACGCAAAGAGCTAGGAACAAAGATGATCAGGATTGAGGAAGATAAAGATCTTTGACTTACAACGAACTCAAACATTAATGTTTTAAGGTAATTTCCCTGAAATAAAACTGTCAATAGATTTTTGTTCAAACTTTGTCCACTGAATATTTATCATATGAGAACTTTAATTATAAAATAAAAAGGGGGGGGGGGGATGCCCATGCTCGTTAAGGAGCAGTGAGGCATTGAAAATATCCCATTTTGGCATTATTTAATGCTTTAATGCATTCCAAGTTATTGCAAAGTCTTTGTGAGCCCAGACTCATCAAAACGCGCCCCAAACTACAGTCAATACTTGTGTCGGACACAAATAAACTTTTTAGTTTGATTTTGACAGACAGCTGAATCCTTGTTAAAACATTGGAACCAAATTGTTCGCCACAGCTTTCAAACTACAAATAGAAAAGACTACAGTGCAGCTGCTATTTTCCTTATTTCTTCAATTTTCAGTAATAGAAATCCGATCAGTCTTTTCTCACGCAAAGCTAATGATTACTTGATTAAAACGACTGGAAAAAAAATTGGGGTGCCCGAGCTCTTTAGTGAGCTATAGCCATTTTTCAACTGACAGACCTCAAAATCAAGGCAAATCCGCCATGTTTTCAATGTGCGCGTGCACGAGCACGCGCTGATGACGCCATAAATTATGCGCAGTAAGGATGCGCAATGCAAATGTGAGGAATTACCTTAAATGAAGAATGAACTTACCTACAGTGCATTGCACAGCAGTCATTGTAGCTAAGGTAAAGACAAAACAACAGCACAAATCATTAACGTCATTGAGACTAAATTTTGGGGTCACAAACGTTAAACGTAACAAGAATTGCCAGCATGACCGTAGCAATGATTATACTACAATGTTACCTATTTTCTGTCGTAATATTCGGTCATTATAGATTGTTTGTTCATTTCTATGAAGGTAAGGCTATGATACGCCAGACCCTGCATGCCATGCTATGCTGTGCCATGCCGAATTACAGTTATGGCATGACATAAGATTCGTTTTCGTGCGATTTTATGCCATGATATTCTATGGTATGCTATGCTATGCTATGCTATGCTATGCTATGCTATGCTATGCTATGCTATGCTATGCTATGCTATGCTATGCTATGCTATGCTATGCTGTGTTTACTTATCTGGAGGAAAGACACAATATTTTTTTTCCGACTCCAAAACCTCCCAGAAGTAATTTCAACCTTGGTATATATTTACTTTTATGATCCCCCAAACATTTCCCAACGAAACTTAATCGATTGTAGATTGTGTGTTTTTACACTAACATAGGAAACTCTAGGTGCACAGTAATTGCTTATTATACTCTGGAAAACGAATCCATTTATTGACTGATGACGGGAAGCTTATGCACGTGGTAATTTCCCATTGGCAGAAAATTAATAGCACTTACCCGAAAACAAAAGGAGACGTGCTAAATCAAATAATATGGAATAATCAGTTCATTCCCCTGGTTGAAAATAAGTCGGCATTGAAAAACTCTCGTGCCTTTCCGACAACGAAAGTAGCACATTAATGCCTATTAAAACTTTCATGCAGAAATACAACGTTAAGAGTAATTTTCCACACTATTACAGCCTTCTGTCTGTATGCCACAGAAATAGAAAACTATTCTAGAGCAGGTATGTCTTCTACCCTCAACAGAATACGTACTACTTGTACCAGAAAAGCTCACGTGCAAAACAATTTACAATACATTTCTCAATCACCAGCACTTCCCTCCTCCAACTGCAGAGAGAACACTCATTGAACACGACTTTATCTTTCAAGAAAGACAACTATTATTATTATTATTACTATTATTATTATTATTATTATAAATCTATTTACTTCCTTGTCGTGTCACAAACGGAGTAAAAATATCCGTGTTTCAACGACAAATAGTTCATAATATCCTGTATACAAATACAATTCTGTACAAGTTCAAAAAGAAGCAGCAACTCAATTGTCCTTATTGCCATGACATTGATCAGACACCACTCCATTTATTTGTGGAATGTCTAATTGCTAAATCCTTTTGGAATAAACTTACAAAGTGGTACAACGCTACATGTAGAGGAAACATGGCTTTGGAGCAAAACAAAATTATCTATGGTGCTTTAAAACACACATCGACCGGTTTAACTCAGTACAACATGAAAAAAGACTCCCATTCACAGATTTCGTAACCCTCGTTAATGAAAGAATTGAAAAACAAATAACGATTACGACAAATAAACTACTTTCTTTTGCTAAAAAATGGTCCAACCTTTTAGTGTGAAAGTCAAAAAACCGTGAACACTTTCATTTTATTTTAACTTGTCGATTGTGTAGCCACCAATCAGATGCGAGAAAAACTGCAAAAAAGCAAACTGGCTGTGAGCTAATCTCTTTCGATACGCATACTTACATGACAGGTAAGATGTCGAAGATGTGGTGCTGCAGGGACAATAACATACAGAGGAGCTCAAAGAGGAAGAGGCACTACTTGTATTGGTTGCAGTGGTCGTTAAGCTGTCGGCGAATGGAGAACTCTGGTCAGAAGTGCTGGATGCAATGATTACACCACTCGTCGAATGATATAGCAACGGAATACTTTGTGATGTAGTGGTTGCAGTGGTCGTTAAGATGTAGGAAGATGGAGGACTCTGGTCAGAAGTGCTGAATGTACTGATTGCATTACTCGTTGAATAATATAGCAACAAAGTACTTTGTGATTTCGTTGAAGTAGAACCACAAGGACAAATACACATAGGGGTGGCATCACTCATTCTGGGAGAAGCTAAAAAGAACACAGAATGCAATTTAACAATGCAATTTAAGTGTGACGAGTAGTAATATTCTGAAGCAATTTTTATAAAGTAACGAGAGAACGGAGAAAGGAAGAAGGTTAACGACTATCTCATTGACGAGGAAGCGTTCTGATTAAAGTACGCCGAGGAACTGAACAAGATGAAATCACCCTGACTGTCAATTCTGCAACTGTTAACGCACTTGTTGCCAGAGCCAGAGCTGGGGTAAGAGACACACTGACTGATATGTTATCTGATTGGCTAGACACTTTTGCATCAATTGCAGATGGCGACATAGATGAGAACAAAAATAGAGCGGTTTTCAATTGAGTGTCGAAAGTAATCACATAATTACTTTGGTCTTGGTTTTGGTTTTGGTTTTGCTTCGCGTTCCTATTGGCCGTGCGAAAATTTGCCACCAATCACTGATGAGGTTTGAGCTAGTTGTCAGCCAATCAAATTGGCAAGAAAAACCAATCGATGGATTCAGCGTTCAACATCACGCAATGGAGTCTAGACAATTTCATCAACATGTAGAAAGCGGGATGAAAATTGGCTATCCGTTGCCTTTTCTTTTCCTTTCTGTTTTTTTGTTTTTGTTTTTTCGTTAACCCTTTCTACGTAGTTTGTTCGACGAATGATCTGTTGAAACGTTCAGCGTTTGATGTTTTGAAGTGCCTTTCGAAAGTTTGTTTTTGTTTGGTTTTGTGACACGGTCGCCGGGAATGCTGTGTTGCGGGACATGGCGTGGAGAATTAACAACCATGGTGGAGTTTACAAGAAAGGAGCAGTTTTTCCTCTGCAGAAGCGATACCAAATTGCCGCCTCCTACCTTCAGACTGGTAGTTGTGATGCTGCTGCAGCGGAAAACATGTGTACTTACGACACTGCGCGGAACATCGTTGACAAGTTTATGACGACTGGCCTTTTTGACCCGGGGGGAAGAGTTTCGCCTCAGACGATAATGCAGCCGTGGAAAGTGGCCTACCTGGAAGCACTTGTTACATACGACCCATTTATGTATCTCAGTGAAATTCAGAAAGCCCTTCGAGACGACCTAAACTTACCTGCAGCTGAAATTCCTTCTATTCCTATACAATTTGCAGAAATCTTATCAGTTTAGACTTAACGAGACACAAGGCAGTAAAGGTACCTTTGGAAAGGTTTACAGCTCAGAACCCAGCTCGACGAACAGCGTTTGTGGAATGGCGAAGAACTGTTGACCCAAGAAAGCTTTATTTTGTTGACGAGACCGATATTCAACTCGTTAATGAGATACGAACTACTGGACGGTGCCACACAAATAGCAACGTTCCCGCAGTCACGAACAGAGGAGACGAGCGCGTGAAAATGTCAGTATTAAGTGTGATTGGCTACAGAAATTCCATGGCGAAATTTTCAAAGCGTGGGGCAACACACTAAACGAAGTATGAAATATTAGCTTAACTTACATCACACCGCCCAATGCACGGAGCTCATCCAGTAGAAGAGCCGCTGAGCTACTGAACGTACAATGTGGCTGGCCGAGCAAGTGTCACATAATCTCACATGTATTCCCGAAGGAAGCCAACGCGAAGTCTTGCGTTTACGGCACGAAGTGGAGAAAAACACGTACCTACGTTCCCAGATTCGACTCTTGTAAATAATGATACTACCACAACGTCTTTCCGTTCCAAAACGTTTATTCCAATGCCATTTTCATCTAAATACAGCTCTCCGAAATCTCACAAAGCCCACAACTCAGAGACATCGAGAAATGGCGGCGATTGAATGTTCGTAAAAAAAAAAAAAAAGAAAGAAAGAAAGAAAGAAAGAAAAAAAGAAACCAGAAAGCAATATAGATAAAAAAAAAAAAGGAACTTACTGTCCCGTGTTGGCGTAAGGTTGGGGAGACGTTCCGTAGCCGTAACAAAACGATCAGATGAAACTTTTCAGCAACACTGTTTTGATAGGGCGTTGCTCATAAAGTTACAAGATATAGCTTCTTGCAACCAGAAGGTCTTTTTATAACAATTAAGTTATTTTATTTATGTTAAAGCAGTTTTCAATGAGGTGTCGTAAGCCTAAATCAACAGAAATTACGATAGCCAATCACAACAAAGTAAACAACGGAACGAGACAATGAGCGCTGTATGGAAGAGCACCTGACCGACTCCGGAAGCGAGTAAACATGTGTGTGACCAAGTTAGGACTGGTTCTGGTTCCTGCGTCTGATTTCTAATAGAATAGATTCTAATTCTGATAATAGGGAAATTTGGAAACTACTTTTGGATTAGAGTCAATACTTACTCCACTGTGGTGTACCCGGAGTAACAGATGGCGTCCCTAGAAATCAAGACAAGTGCGAAGATTAGGTTTGTCAGTGGCATTGAAATCATCAAAAAGGCAAAAATAAATTCTTAGATAAATGAGTTATAAACAACAACATTGAAAATGAACCATTTTTTGAATGCGTATGCATACTTGTTTTACGAAACTTTTGCGAATTGTACGCGCTGTGGATTTCTTCTCTTCTTTCGTTTTGCTTTCTTTATTTGCTTTGTTCCCATGATCGCAAAATTGTGTTACCTATTCACAATTGGAATTCTATGCACGTATATAATGTATGACAATAACATTCTAATTAAAAAAGGTTTTACTTCAGGTAAACATACTAAAATAGAAAAAGGTAAATGCAAAAATAATAAAAAAATGCTTTTGCCATTGCGGTTTTCGAGTACGGTACTGTTAGCTAAGCAGAATTAATGACTTGTTCTACGAAATCAGGTGAGTGCCCTTGAAAGAAAAACCAAGTTGCCTTTTTTTCATATTAAGAAATCTTTAAAACGTAAATAAACTATTGCCATTCATTTCATACCATATGCATCCCACATACGTAATGCAATTTCTATCAAAATAATTTTAATCAGAGGATCAGTCTCATACCCACCTAAAAAAGGAAAATCCAATAAAATCGCAGCTAGGGTCCCAGGCCACCATGTAGCTTATAGTTAATGAGAGCTTCCTTCTTACTACAGGAAAGTTTGGCGTGTGGTTGAAGGGAATGTATTGCCCTGACTAAAGGAGGCAGAAATCTTAAATTGACTAAACTACAGAATACAGGGCCACTTCTAATCATCCACCAAACAAGCCGGCTCGTTTGGCTCGTTTGCTTCCTTGTCATTCACTGCCGAGCCAAAAAAGCCAAACGAGCCACTAAATATATAGACCTACGAGTTAACGCATATATAGATTATTCCTCGTTCTTTTATCCACTGCCGAGCCAAACGAGCCAAACGAGCCAAACGAGCCACTAAATATATACACCGTCAAAAGTGGCCCTGTATTGTATAGTTGCTCCCTTAAATTTAAGACTTACTTGTCGCGGACAAAAAGGTACTTGTAGGTGAGCCTATAAGCCAGCAACTGACCGATTGTGAGTCGTTTGCACTGGAATATGCGGACACTGATAAACGGATCGTTTGGCACATGGACGAGGTTACGTATAAAGGGACTGACGTCGTCACTTTTAGTGGTCTTTGGTAAGAAGATGGCGTGACATTCCCACTTATTCTAGAACTTGACACCTCCTGTGTAGCCACGCTTGTAGTCTGGGACACACTCACTGAAGAATAAACCACACGGACAAATATTTCATGTCAAAATCAAACTTTGTAAAAACTGTAGTTTCTGACGATCGAGGAACGACTTAGTCAGAAATAATCATCATCGCCAGAAAAGTTGAACCGACATGAGCAGTTGAAGCCCTATTTTGATCTTCAGATTACAGAAAATATATGGGGAAAAGTGTTTGATTGTCTTGCGGTTTAAAACATCTTAAAAATCCCAAGTGACTTCCTTTCTAATTTAGGCCATATATTCCTGAAGTTTGTTTCGAAGCTTCGCCGAACGCCATGAAAAATATCAATTTCGGTTCGGTTTTAGGTATTTTCAAAAGTTACATTTTACGACGCCATTTGTCACTGTGTCACTAATGTATTCAAAGCTCTGGCGCTAGGTCCGAAATCAAAGTTCGATTTATACTAGTATATGGGCAATGCCCCCCTTACTTCCTATCCAGTTGATAAGTTCCAACATTCCTGTGTTTCATTTCATAAGTATGGCTTTGTTCCGTAACATCCGTAACATTCACCGTAACATTCACCGAATTTACGAAACACTACAGCTCGCGGAAGCTCTCTAAAACACCATCCATGATCGCATACCGGTGTAAAACATCGCCAAATTACTCGTTTTCGAGCTGATCGTGGCCACCAGGCGTCCTTCAAACTCATAAAACTAGAATCTAGAATTGTTCGTGATTTGGGGGTCTATTTTTGCTTGAATTTTGGCGGACTGTTGAATATTTAACCGGCGATAACGTGACCTCTGTCTGTTGATTTCAATGTGGAGTATTTTTTCTCATTCAGGTATAAAACCTTTGATACGGGTTCTGTAATTTATGTATTCTCTTTTTCCGCATCTCTATCCTGGTCCCAGAGGTTTTTCTTGATTTTTCTCCGCATGAGAGAGCTGCGAGAGAGCCGCGAAGCGGCGAGAAAGGTTGATTCTTATCTTTCTCGCCGCTTCACGAAAAGATGAAAAATCAAGAAAAACCTTTGGGACCAGGGTACCGCACTCCGCCCACTTTCTGGCGATGATTCTGACGACACGATGAAGAAGCTCGTGGCGCGTCATGGGACGTTTATGGACGTTTTGGCGGGAGATTTAGGTCATTCCAGGTCAGTCCTTTTCCAGTTTCCCATTGGAAAATGGTAAGTTATTTTTAGTTAATAATTAGCCAACACGCGAATGGATGTTACTTATTTTGCCTATTTTGTCTAAATCGAAAATTACAAATTCCTAATTGCTATTTCCGTGTTATTTGCTCTAAACTTGACATATAGAGTAGTGGTTTCGGTATGACCTTGAATTTTGACTCGGCCGATTGAAGCGTTGCGGTATTTCGCGATGTTATTTGCGATAATGCGGTATTTGCCGAATTTTTTTGCGGTATTGCGGTGTTCAGAACCCCCCAATGTCCCCCTCTTGTAGAGTACTGAGGAAAAAGGGCCTCATGATCGCGCTTATGAAATTTCACGGCGTCATGTTATCCAGTACCAGAATATAGTGACTGTACTCGATACTAGATGTAAATATGATGTCAGCTAAAGTGCTTGAGTTTGCCCGCAATCGTCTCCCTGTTGCACGTTTTTAATGCACATGCACGAAGCAGTAACAATAGCTTAAAATTTCGTTTTACTATCAAAACTAAAGACAAATTAGCTAACCCTGGAAACCCACGGGAAAACACCGGGAACACAAACTGTAGTAATTATGACAGTATGAGCTGACAACGTTGGACAGTTTCAAATCCGTCTGACCTTATGCGCCCTTGCTGAGACGCAAATAACTTTTGTTAGTTCAATTAAAGTCGTTATTCATTGTTTTATTTTTTTAGTTGCTTACCTGATTTTTTCCTTTATAAACAAATAAGCAGTGTTTTTTTCACGAGATGCGAAAGCGTTCTGCGAAAACGATTTCGCGCGATAAACTGGTTACAACTGCATAATTTCCTGAAGACCCGAAGCAAATGTCATCATCCTCAAAAAGAAAACAAACGATAAACAAGCAAACCATTCGTGACAAAAGCGTTATATGCTTACGTCAACCTCCTCCTTGTATTTTCTATTAATATCAAAATGTTATATGCATACGATATCCAATTTCAGGAACGTCATACAGGGATAATACTGGTGTCACATTTAAGAACGTGCTCGCTGAATAGCCTGCATCGCAGACAGTCTAAACCTGAAGGAATGTCTGATTGTCAACAGTTTTAAGTTGACGGATTAGGATTCCTATGAAGAAGAGTTGTTTACATTTCTGCTTGGATACTTCTGCATAAAATTGTGTTGTTAATGAACGGTTTTTGAACAATCGAGGCTGCATTAGTCTTAACGTGTTGTTCTATTATCACACAGTAAACAGAGCTCAGGCAAGACAGCTTTGGGGTTAGTTTGTAGAGTATTGAAGAGGAAAGGCATAAATAAAGTTAATCTATCTGTAGGTCTGCACAGTAGGAAAAAACAACAATTTTTCAGATTTAAAACGACAATTTTGAATTTTACAAACATATTTCGGCTGAAACGCCCGCCTTCAGTCGGAGCGTTAATTTAAAGCCAGTACCTTTGTAATCAGCGCTTGGTTTCTATTTTGTATACGTGCTAGTTATTTACATTCAATTTGCATCGTTTGTGCCAAGACATTTAAGTAAAATGTAAATCCTAAACTTGTTAATCTATCCATCTTTTATCCACCGGAGATATTCAGACGGTTGCAAAAGTTGTTGCTATTCGCGCCTTTCTCATGCAAGTACAATACACCGATTCCAGAAAAAACCGGAAGTTCCACCGAAACGACCCTTAATAGCCCTCGCGGTAAATATTCAAAGCAACATGGCGAACGAAGAAGAGAAGTCAATCACTCTTCTGATGATATTCCCGGCGTCAGTTTGAGCGAAGAACAGATTGAAAAATTCACACTCAGCCGATTGAAATTCTGGCTTAAAAGTCGCCGTATAAATTAAAGTGGCAAAATAAAGGAACTTTTGGAGAGATATGTTTGCCATCCTCCAATTGTCTCGATCTCTAATATGCGAAAAAAAAAAAAAAAAAAAAAATCCTGTTCTCACCATTTTTATTGCCTAAAAGAGCTTTATTCATTATCGGTTAGGGAAAAAAAATCTGAATGAAATTAAAATTTGAAAATTCTAGGACCCTGACCCGAAGAATAGCTTTACTAAAGCTAAAGTAGCTTAAAGTAGTAAAACTGATGAAGCAAGAGCTCGAAAGAACATACGGAAGTAAATTTAAAAATTGTTCCGGATATCGGGAATATTGCAACAAAACATCTAAACGTAAACAAATTTCCTAAGGCTGGTTCATTTTTCGCTGACGACTTCAGTCTTCTCAAGGTAATTAGAGAACATCCGATCTCTCTTCATGAATTAACAATCGGTGCGAGACAATAAGACAAATCCTTCAGTTCAAAAGATGCTAATCAGAGTATCAAACAAGACCACGATCTACTCGCTAAGAATGGTGCAAACAAGGGTTCGTTACAGTGACAGCATCAATGCGTTACAGGGTAGGACGCAATCACAAAGATGATTCATTAGTGAAATCACCAATAAAATTATCAAAGAAGTGTACCGCAGTGCAACAAAGACTATCAGCTACATGCCATGAAAGATAGCCTAGAATATTAGCAACTAGTAATGGACAAGTACATTGAAATAATGCATCAACCGGGATAGACGAAGGTGCAAGTAACAAAATGCTTTTTTTTTTGTTCAAGAGAAAAGGGAAATTTTGGAGCCTCCCCAGCTGGGCTGGTTACAGACCGAAGTAAGAGCAATCTCCATGAAATCATTGAAGCCAAGAATGTCATTGTTATGGATGGTGAGACCCTGAAAGATTGCCTTCCAAAATCAATATGCAAAATGTTTGATACTGGTTTAAAAGTAAACAAGAGTCATATTTACTTCAGTTTATGAAGTGCAATGCACAACAACTACTCTTTGTTGTGAAAAGAATTTGGAATGTCCTGGCTATAAATTGGAAGTAACTGAGAATTTTTAATGAGCAAATTGTCTTGGACATAGAATGGTGGAAGGAAATGCTAAAGAATATCGAACAATTTATGATACATATATTATATATGAACTGGCTTACCTAATGCTTAGAGATGGCCGTACAAGATGTGATTATTGCTAAGCCAGAATAACTAACGTATATCAAAGTTCCAATAAGTTTGTCCAGCATCTAATATGAGAGAATTCAGCTACTTCTAGTTTTTCTCTGGTAATGTAGCATTGAGTAAATATTTCAAAATAGTTCAAAACAATTGGGAATCTATAAGATCATACAATGTAGGAAATTCTCAATGAGGTCAAATTCAGTTGTACTTTTATGTTCTTAGCAAATTATACACCAGACCATGTGTCCTTCTATGTTACACCCTGTGCCAGAAAATAGAACATCAAGCCACATGATGCACACTTTCAATACGGTGGAAATCACCAAATATTTAATTGCCACTGATGAACAATATCATTTACTCTGTTTAAATTCACTACCAAATGACAAATTAAACAATTACGTGCCAGGAATTATTAGATAACTAATTTTTCTGCCAGTTTACAAGCAAATAGCTCACTATCCCGGGTTGATTAACAACTCTACACAACCTTAGTGGAATTACACCATCAAATATATGCCATCCATTTATCCTCCTAATAGCCATTTCAGCTTTTACATTTGCAGTTCTGGTTCATGGTTGAAAAACAGTCCTCCTTAGAAAATTAGTAAAATTATCGTCTGGTCTGACTTACTTGGTCGCATATAAGGGATGAAGATTATAACCTTCTTGCTTGCCAGTAAATACTGTCTATCAAATCCCTGACATTATGGAAATTCCTACAAGGCCTTAAAATGTGTTGTCAGACTTTTGTTAGTTCACTCTGCTTCTCCAGGTCTTGGGTGTCTGACCTTTTATATCTCTGCAGTCTATTCTGCACTTTATGTTTTCAAATTCAGCCTGAAAAACTTCAGGTAAATAAATAATGGGCAGGCTTCCCAACATCAAATACGGAAAATTGGCCCATGCAATAATTTATCTGACACTACTAGTTCTGAAATATTAAACCTGAAAGCCAGATGTTGCTGAAATATTAAGCGAGTAAAAAAAGATTCAAAATTCATCAATGGCTGTATTTAAATCACTAATGTCCTTCCACATTCAACGCTGTTTTGGGGAAACCTTTTTTTCTTTACCTCAGAGGCATGAAAGCTGATTAATTCCTAAGTTGATTGAAGCTGATGGGTATTCACTTCTTCTTTGCCATACTCACATGCCTCGCATCTTGTCGCTCTACACAGAGATTCCTCATTAACTTTTGTGCAGGGGAAAACCGAGGGTACGGCTCCCAGTTTCAATAAGTGTACTCAGTGCTTGGAACAACAGAAATTATTTCCTACCGAGGTGAAATAGGCATCTCCCCTTTTCATAAGTATTTCCCACTTTTCCTTTTTTGTTTATCTGGCTTGTCCGAAGGAAACTTAGTCGTGGAAATGATAAATCAGGTCGGTTTTTGCTTCGATTATTAGAGTTTGCAGCCGCACAACACTTGTGTCCAACTCTTTTCCTTTCCTTACCACATTTGCTCCAGACAAGTAGCTCTAATCTACATACATTCGAATTTTTCGTTCTTCCGCGACATTTCGTCCGCCATTTTGAAAGCTCCAGGGCTATTAAGCCTAGCTTGATGCAACCTCCGGGTTTTTCTGGAATCGGTGTATATGAACGCTTGGTTTAGCTTTCCTTCAAAGGGCAGTTTCAAGTATTCTACTGTTACATTTTGTACATACACAACTCTTTCCTAACAATGTCTGCGTCTGGTTACCATGTTATCCTATAATTACATGTAGCAAAGAGCGAGGCTCGAGTTTAGGCATCAGTTACATCTCTCGCGCAGGTTTTTTATCATCAAGAGGCGACTTCAAAAGCTAGCATTTAGAGTTTGAAACAGGTTGTGATTCAGTTTCGTTTGACTAGTAAAATAAAGAAAGAAATTACTTACCCTCAAAGAAAACGGAGAAAAGAAACACTATGCAAACTGCAGCCCGCATCCTCGTACTGTTGTCATGGGACATAAATGTGGTGTGATCTTAAAGCGTTTGAAAGTTTGCTCTTTTTGACCTTATAATGCGCGCTGGATCACGTCCAAATAAAGCTGATTCATTGAATAACTTTGGTGGCCTTAATCATTGTTCAATTTTTTAAGCTGTCAAGTTGCGATTGTCGCCAATTAATTTTTGTTTATATCAATAACGAAAGTGAAGAATGATCATCGCAGTAAATTTCCAATTTATGCAATATGCAAAGAAGAAGCCTGAAAAAAATCAGGGCTTCAACGGGATTCGAGGACAAAAAAAAAATTATTGCTTAAATTGCTTAAATTGCTTAAATTGGAAAATTTACTGCCATGATCATTTTTCACTTTCATCTACAACTGCAGTTCAAATATGAATTATTTCATATATACTTCACATCATTGTATCAACAACGTCTGGAAGCAGCTGTATCGCGTTGAAACACTTTTGTTTTTGCAGTTAGTCCTGGCTTTCTTTTCTAATTTACTTTACTTTGTTGTTTCGTTAAACAATGCTTCGAGAAGAACGGTGTAAGACGTTGTTAATGTTTGACTATGTACGCTCATTCTTGACCTTGGTGTATAAATAAACGAACAATTATCCTAGTCACAAGGTCTGAAAAATTTTGTAAACGAAGCGGAGAGCATTACATTGGCGAGACAGCGAGAACTCTGGAGAAGCGACTAGGTGAACATCAGAAACAAACAACATCTGCAATCCTGGAACACCAGTCTCAGGCAAACCACGAGATCGACTGGGAAGGAGTCGAGATTCTTGATAAAGAGTCGGTAGATATCAAAAGGAAAATCAAGGAGGCCATCCATATCAGACGTCAACCCCCAACACTGAACAGAGACGGGGGCTATGATCTTCCCGCCATTTTTGACCATCTATTGTCACATGATTAAACAATTTGCATTCACGTGACAACGTGAGCTCACTTTTAAAATCGCTGATGAACACTGTGCGATACAGTCGAAAGCTTCGTTTACAAAATTTTTCAGACCTTGTGACAAGAATAATTGTTCGTTGTTAATGTTTGTTTGTCAATTATAAATTGTTTACGTGTACACTGAATCAACGTCAATTAAACGTGAATTAAAATGGCGAGAACAACTTGAGCCATCTGGGTGCCAAAGATATTCTTGTTCGCGGGTGTCTTCAGTTTAGTACATTATAATATTATTTTCTGTTGTGATCGAGTCCTCACAGGTCTTAGCTGCATTTTGTTCAAAAACAAAATGTTTATATCTGAGCGCTTGAATCCAGCTACGGCCTTTCCACAGCAGTTTTGCATTGTCCAAGAAGTAACAAGAGTTTTAAGAAAAATAAGTTGCAATGCAATTCCGTCTGAATCACAAAAAGAAGGCAGTGTAGAACTTAAACAAAACAAAATACAGCCGCTCTCGTACTGTTCACTTGGGACATCGCTTTGGTGCTATGTCATGTGATTTTCGTACAACGGCGTGCAAGCTCGGATAGCAAGAACGCTGATTGGTTAACTTTTGTAATTAATCTTAAAACAACAATTCCTGTTCAAGTAATTATTGGTGGGGCTGATAACGTGTGAAATGTATGTATGAAAGCAGCTGAATGACACAGAAATATATCACTTCCAGTTCCTGTTTCTAAGAAAATGACCTTTGCCCGAAGTCCCACAAGTGATAAAACGATTATTTGCCATTTTCTGTCACTGCTTCAGGTACCTCTATCCTACAGAGAGTAAATCTGTTCTATTTCAACACCAATTAAAAAAAAAAAATTAGTGCACGCAATTTCCAAGTTATTTTTAAGGCTCAGGGTGTTATCCTGTGTATCTACTGGCAATTCTTTTATGCTGACGGATACAGAAGATAAAAGTTATGGAACGGTGCCCAGCATTGACATTTCTTATAATTACTTCTGATCTGCCAAGATATAACTCGCAGGTTGTGGGCGATTATTAGACGACGTTTTTCTGGAAAACCAAAATAATCAAGACCCGTTCAGTTTAGGATTTCAGCACTGGTAAAAAGATATTTAAAGTGGACTCGAGGTGAAAACTCACAAATGAGGCGCGCAGTGATTTATGATTAAGGTTATTTCAAACCTTCGCGGGTGTCCTCCAGAAAAAAATTCGTATGCGCGCTGTTTTGAAGGAAACCCCCACAAACTATATATCAATAAAAAGGTTCTAAAATGTAGATTTCGATAAATTATATTCTTTTTTGCCGACTGCTTTGCTAAGGCGGCAGAAGCCGTTAACGCCAAAACGACCGACTGAAATTCCGGCGAATTAATCGGGTATCACATGCGATCGTTGGTGCAAAATAACTGTGCAGTGTTAATCACAAAGCATCAATCTCTCAAAGCGTGTCAGTATTTTCTTTCATTTCTATTGGTCATCTTTTTATAGATCTGTCAAGTTCCACTATCGAAAATTCGCGTAACGTGTTGCGTTAGAGAGCACCACGAGAAAAGCTTTTGAAATAAAAGAATTTTCCGGCACTTTTTTTATTCCGTATCTATCAGTGAATGTTCTGGCCAAGTTTCAAGGAAAATCGTCGATTCTACATACCCTATTAATTCGTTTAAAGAGGAGGAATTCTCTCGAAAAACGAGTGCAAGTTTTCGCCTTCGGAAGATTTATAAACATGTCACGCCTTCTCAGAGGGATATGTCAACTCAAAATGCCGCCAGCCAATGAAATAACGACCCCTAGCGTTCACAGTACGGAAAGTTGAGCTTCGCGGTAAAGCGATAGTGTTACAGTCACGTTTTAGGCTGGTGGTCAACAGTAAAGCGCAAAACGGAGAAAAGCGATGTGCAACAAGACAAAACGAAACTGAGGAGCAATTGCTGAAGCGTGATTACAAAAAGGCACTCTTGACGGACATGAAATCTCAAATTGAAAGTATTTGATATAGGATCTCTGAATTAAGCCGTTTACCGCGAAAAGGTCGCTGAGGAGTCCATGCCTTTTGGGGATTATGACACCTTGACGGTTTATTAACTTTTATTTTAAAAAAAACTCTTTTTCCCAATAACTCGCGCGCGTTTTAATATTTTATTTTCATTTTTTGGAAAATGTTACCTTGAATAATGAACTTTAATTTGGTTGCGAAAAAGAAAATTTGGAAAACGTAGCCCCGCGAAGGTTTGGAGTAACCTTTCCACTCACGGTGGAGGCGTGGTGGCCTCATGGTTATTGCGCTCGACTCCGGATCGAGCGGTCCGGATTCGAGCCCTGGCCGGGGACATTGTGTTGTGTTCTTAGGCCCGACACTTCACTCTCACAGTGCCTCTCTCTACCCAGGTGTATAAATGGGTACCGGCGACCTATAATGCTGGGGGTAACCCTGCGATAGACTAGCATCCCATCCAGGGGGGAGTAAAAATACTCTTGATGATATTTTAACGGGAAGCTTTCTCACCCGTAGGTGATCTACAGAAAGTTCCCGATCCAAAATAACATTAAATTATTAAAAAATAAATACACAAATTAAAAAAAATATATTAAAAATACAAAAGTAAATTATAGACTAATAGATTTAAAAAAAATTACTTTTAAGCTGACATATGGTGTCAGAGTTCTTCAAGTCACTGTCCAAGGCATTCCAGTCTTTAAAGGCATGATACCAAGTTCTCTGTTTACCCCAGTTCCGTTTTACTGTTGGAAGTCTAAGATGATCTTTGGAGCGAGTGTTATATCTATGGACATCGCTGTTTCTAGATAATTCCAATTTGTGAGATGTAATTCCATTCACACATTTAGAAACATACAAGCAGCGATGGAAGTGCCTGCGTTGATTTAAATTTAACCAGCCAAGCTGACTGAGAGCATCGGTTGCAGAAGAATACAATGGTTTATTTAGAACAAGTTTTGCCGCCTTGTTTTTCGACACCTGCAGGTTGTTCATTAAAACAGCGTTATCCTTATCGCCCCATACCAGATCAGCATAATCAAAGATTGGAAGAACAAGGCTATTGTAATAAAGAAGGCGTGCATTACACGGCAACAAGTGCTTAATCCTACGCAAAAGACCTAGTCTCTGGTTCACTTTAGATGTCACATGTTCCACATGTTCGGTCCAGGTAAAGTTAGAGGATAATACAACCCCTAGGTATAGCTGGTTTTCACATGACGTCACTAAAATTCGAACTACAAAACTATTGGTCTTCCTGAGATTTTACTTAAATGATGTATAAGAGCAGCTGAAAACTAATATTCATAAAAAGTTTCGCTCCGAATGGGTTCTTGGTTTTGTGATAAACTACGCTTGAATTTCTAAGCTTCTGCGTGACGCGGCATTTACATGACGGCCTAGAGAGCTGTCATGATGGTTAAAAAAGTGACTTATTTCGGGGAACTTGGCTATCTGAACAGTTCACGTCTTAGAAAAAGTATTATTTTAATGTTTTAGGGTTCCTCGAGGGATAAATTCACGCTTTTGTAGCAAAACTCAGTGACAAATGTTTCTGTTGGTTTCCGGCCGCCATGTTGGTGCCCATATGGATGGGCACCAGCATGGCGTCTCCATACAAATCTCTATAAATTTGGGTAAAAAATTTCTCCGCATATCTCGCATAAGAAAAATTGCTGTGACCAGAATTTTGGCGAGAGTCTTTGCATATTTACCTTCTTTCATTTCCCAGATTCTGGGACTTTCTCTATTGACCGGTTTTGATTTTTATTTTGATCTATTTTGAATTGCGTGACACTGAAAACCAGCAATTTAACACTTCTAACACTATCGAGTTGATTATCAAGAACAGAAACCGAGAGACTGTTTAACTTGCGCAACTTGGAATCGCTACCAACAAGCATTGTTTTGGTCTTATCAACATTAAGAGTGAGTTTGTTATCATTTAACCAGATAGCAATAGAATACAAGTCGGCATTTAGGGCGCACTCCAGACCAGCTGGGTCTGAGTCATAGCAATAAAGCACTGCGTCATCAGCATATAGGGCTGCCTCCGAGTGCCTGATGACAGTGGGCAAATCGTTTATATATATAAGAAATAACAAAGGGCCCAGTATGCTGCCTTGAGGTACGCCATGCGTAACAGATAACAAATCGGACAGTTCCGGACCGCAAGATGTACATTGCATTCGTCCATTAAGATATGACTCAAACCATTTAGCCGTGTCAGAAGTTACCCAAAAGACGACAACTTTCGTAGCAAAATTGTGTGGTCAACCGTATCAAAGGCCTTGGACAGGTCCAAGAATACGGCTCCACACAGTTTACCCCTTTCCATATTTAATAAAATTTCATCGGCAAAACTAGAAACAGCGTTAACTGTTGAATGTTTAGGCCGAAAACCGAATTGCTTTTCGTTGAGTAAGTTATGTTGGCTAAGATATTGATAAAATTGATGATGCACAGCCCTCTCTAGGACTTTACTGAGAGTTGGTAAAATAGAAATAGGGCGATAATTAGACGGGCTAGTACGATTACCGGCTTTGAAAAGTGCTGTGACTTTAGCGCATTTCCAGATGTTAGGAAACTCGTTGGTTGCAATTGACAAATTTAACAATTTCGTAATTGATGGAGTTATAGTTCGAGAAGCACATTTCAGTAAACGGGCACTTATTCTGTCTAACCCGATGGCCTTGTTGCGCTTAAGGGCACTAACCTGTTGCAGAACAAAGGAATGGCTTACGGGTCTTAACTCAAAAAAATCCGTGGCTGGTTCAGTAACATTGAGTTTCACACGATTTACATAATTGAGAGATTGAGAGAATTTTTCTGCCATCAATCTTCCAACAGAAGCAAAGTATTCGTTCAGAGCTGTAGCGATGGATTTGGGGTCAGTATATTGTACTACACTTGAAATTATACACTGCGGGATGGATGAGCTAACGTTGCGTGAGGAAGCTTCATTCACTGCTTTCCAAACCAAGCTGGAATCGCCTTTACCTTCTTCAATTAGGTTGCAATAGTAATTTGACTTCGAGGACTTAATTTCTCGGTTCACAAAATAAATTCACGGTTCACAAAATTCACAAACTCGTAGTCGCTTCATGCTAAAGAAACCGGGTTAAGCTCCGGCCTGGTGGGCCCCTTGGTCGGTATGCAAACTTTACCTTTATCTTACCTAAAATATTTCTTTTAAACAACTTGAGAACTTCTACAACAAGTTTCAACGTGTACAACATATTTCAAGAGTTCTTGACCGCTTAAACAAGTTTATTTACATCACACCGGACCATATGTCCACACACATGTTTTCGCTGGCGGTGTCGCGAATTAACAAATGATTAAACAAACTAATTCATTTAACTAATTCAGTGAAGTAAAATAATCCTAATGATTCCATAACGAGTACAATTTGCTTAAGTAAAGAAGACCATTCAAAAATTTCTAGGGAGTTTAAGCAACGACCACATTTCGATGGATCTTTCATCATCAGTACAGTTACAATTGATCTCGCATCATATGAATTTATACGATTGGTAAAAATGTAAACTATAAAAACACTCAAGTAATACAAAAATTTTATAAATGGCAACAAGTCTGAATAGCATATTATAACAAGATATGCTAAATGAACTACTAAAGAGTATACTTATTATGACGGAGTTGAGGGAACGATTACAAGATTTAAGCTTTTTAGATTTCTGGATATGACTTTTCTAAAAAGAGTCTTTAAAAAAATACTAAATTAAAGCAGGCAGGGGCACCGTAAAAATGTTAAAAACTGCATTGTATGACGGTGTTTCAAGTTTGAAAGAAGGTACTCTGTCAAACGTACGCGTTTCCATGGTCTACGTTATACGCTTGAAGACTGGTGGAAAGATTTCAAAGTTAGGCGTTCCTGAGGATCATCATCCACTATGGGCTTCACCTGTGGGTTTCCAAATGCTCTCTTTTTCAGGCTAAAAGTGAAAAAAAAAAAAAACTAACTCTTATTATCTCTTGTTGTTCCTTTTGCTCAACACGTACAGTTCTTCTGCCAATTAGGGTTTACTTTCACCGAGTAGCACTTGAAATAAATTGGTTGCAATCTTGGTAGGGCCTACCATTAACGATAACTTCATGCAATGCCATCTAAATTAACAAATTACAATATTTAGGGAGGAAGCCACAACAGCCTTAGTTGATTTGCATGCGGGTCCTCTATCCTGGTCGAAGTGGAATTTGGAGATGTTGGTGTTTGTGTACAGGGTGGAAAACCGGAGAACCTGGAAAAAAACCCTGGTGGCAAACTCAATCGAGCTCCGGTCACATTGGTGGCAGGCGAGCACTCTCACAACTGTACGATCCCTGCTTTAACTAACAACAATTTTTTGAGTTCAAAATATCACAATCTGACTCAACAAAGGGTTAATTATTAACATCTTACCACCAAAACACGATCACAATAATCAAGATGATGACCACCACTCCTACACAAACGCCAATTACAGCCCACTTCCAAACATCGCTGCTTGGCTCAACTGGTACCGCTGTTGGTGACGTGGTCGATGTGGCAGGTTTGAAGATAACTTCTATATCAGAGATGTTTGCACCAATAGCGGTCTCAAGCGCGGACTTGTGAGTTATAACAATGTCCACCAGTGTACCGCGAGGCAGGACCGAGATATTTCCAATAAAGAGTCCAAGAGGCTGCTGCACGTAAAACGCTACCTGGAGAGAGCCCGATGCGTTCCTGGGATAACCAGGCAGTAGGTGAACCTGGTCAGCGGTGTAGAGGTCCAAAAACGGGGAACGTCTGATGACGTGATGGAATGACAAAATACACGAATTAGTGAGAGCGTTAATCCCAGCTATTTTAGTTCGATATATTTTATGTTATTTGGTGCTACCCAAGCACGAAGATGCTATCTATCTATCTATCTATCTATCTATCTATCTATCTATCTATCTATCTATCTATCTATCTGTCTGTCTGTCTGTCTGTCTGTCTGTGTGGCATTTATCTGGCTTTAGGAGGGAAAAAGGCCCTCACATAATAGTTTATAACAAAGTAAAACAAATAAAGGGGAAAAAAAACCCCATAAAATGCACAAATGCACACTTCCGAAAGAACCTTTTTCAAGACGAAGGTATGCGAAACGAAAGGGATTTTGCAAGTTTAAGTAAAAACCCAGCATATTTAACCCCACAACAGATGCACGAGAGTGTCTTGAGGGGCTACTCAATCGAAACGTTTACAAGTTTATTAAAGAGGCGCTATATTCTATGTCGGCTAAAACCGGGTTACCTTATTTGCCAAAGATATCTTCCTCGTAGCAAACTTTGTTTAGGTATCCCCCACCCCCTGGAATGGGTTCTATTCAAAAGTGGATCCCTTTAGTAGTTCTGAGATTCAGTAAAACATCAGTGATCACCTTTTTCGCCTAGCGTCCTTTAGAGCACATTTTGTCCTGTTCTCAGTGCAGAAATCCGTTGTTACAGATGCCATTTTGTCTTTGAATGACTTGTCCTTTTCAAAATCCCATTCAAACTGTCAAAGAAATGTTAAAAGGAACTCTTGTTAATGGAAGCTTGTGTTCAAGCCTTGCAAACACCTCATACAGTATCTAGATGTCGGGCGAAATTTATCTACGAGTTAGCGAAAACAACTCTCAGTTTTTCTGCGGCGACATTGTGTTTCGAAAAATTCACTTTGATCCAGGTTAGACTCGCTGTGTTTATCTTCTTTCTTTTTAGAACTAAGACATTTTACCTGCTCTTTTCGATTACTTATGTCCTTCCACTTCGTGAAAGACAGCTGTTATGGAACTCAGCCATTTTCCTGGCAAGCTTCCGTAAAAGTTAAGGTTATAGACACCAGTTTCTTATTATTGTTCTGACCTTTTACTCGTAGGGAAAAATAGGTGAACTGACATACTTTTAAAGTTATAATTTCTATATTTCGGTAATACAGGAGATAAGAAATTCAAGAATTAGAGGAAAATAAGCCTTGTTCCAGGGGAAGTGCGGTTGCCTAGTAGGCCTTAAAACGGTTTTCAAAGCCATCTTGACGAGTAGGCAAAGCGGTCAGAAATTACAGTGTTTGTATGGGAATCCGATGGCAAATAACTTTTTCCAAAATTGAATTTTACACATTTTTAATAAAAACGTTAAAATACTAGGTAGAAGATTGTATTCACCAAGTTTGGAGGATGTAGCTTGGCTAAAAGACGCTCAGTTAATGCTTCTGATTTTCCATATATTTGTCTGTAAAATTTGGCTGGGTAGACGGACGTCTACACGCGGTTCGCGAAAAAAAATAGAGACAAATGTATGGAAAATTACAAGCTGCATCCTTCAAACTTGGTAAATACAATCTTCTACATAGAATTTTTACGTTTTGATTCAAAAATTGTGTAAAATCAGGAGCCATAATCGGGGACGGAGACCGTAAGTCTTGGGATCCGCGCGTACCTGTGATATGGGACAATTTCTCTATTTTTAGAACAAAATTGCGCCATCCTGACGTTATTTATCCGCGCGGATCCACGCAATGTCGGGGGCTCTCGCGTGGATGTTGTCACGTTGCGTAATCAAATGGTGAGAGTTGCGAGATTCTCTTGCGTATTTTTCACCGTGATGGCAGGGAATAAGGCAGGGAATACGAACCAGGGCGCTTATATGTAGTTTTATGCTCTGAACTAACGGAAAAGGTGGGTTTTTCAGGGTCGAAAAAAAGACTTCAATCTCGCGCTTGTTGTAATCTTACGCGTATGTTTTTGCGTTTGTTCTGACTTAAGAATATAGCAGGAAAACTCTATATTCTGGTATCGAGTTAATTTGTGAGTTTCTCAGACAATGGTTAATCATAACCAAAATCTGTTCTGATGGTTTCTTATTGTTTCTGCTCGTTTGGTGAGTTTGCAAAAGTTTTTGAAAGGAAAGTCTGACGCGTACAATTAGCTCATTTGCATAGTGCAGCTCGCGCACTTTCAAGTCCGAGTCGGTGTTTTCAATTGTCAACAAATCTTGACAAAGATTTCTTTCGTTATCTTTTGTGCTGAGATGCTGCAACAAATTTCACGAACGCAGAAAAGGCCACTAACATCTGTGTGTTTCTTCAACATAAGCATAGTGAAGTTACACTGCGAAAATGAAAATAGACAAGGAGTTTTGATAACTCGATCAACAAAATCGAAATCGTTATTCGAAGTTGATTAAAGAAAGCGTCATTGTAACTTTGCTGATTATTTCTGCTTTATTCACATATTTCCAGCTTAGCTTTTAATATGTTCTCAAACATTTACCAATCTTAAACATATTTAAAAACTATAGAGTTCTTGTTTGAGTTCGATATACGCTTTCACACAAAAGTGCGGCGGAAGTCCAATTTGTCATGTTTACTGACTACAAAACACGCATTGGCGGGCGCTCTCATTCATCGACAACAGAGAATTTACTGGATTTTTACACAAATAAAACTGAGCAGTATCTACGGACGTAAAGTTATTGGGCCTTGATGAAACATCAAGCGTTGCTTACAATTCAGGCGAAACTCAAACTAACAATTATTTTGTTTTACTTTTCGGTCGCGATAGACTGGCAAATTCCTGGCAAGCGTACGCGTGTGGTAAGAGGAGCTAGGAAACTGTGAAGTCCTGAAGCTCTGCTATATCTAAATATATCCAGCTAGTTTTTTGCTGTGTAATGGAAAAGCTGTTAATCTTCAACATATGTGAAATTTAAAGTGGAGTAATGTACATCTCATGTAAAAGAAGCATCCGTCGGAACACAACTTGGTCAGCGATATATATAAGCTTAAAGCGGAACATGCCTAAATTCGACACGGTCTTACTTCACCCAAACTGGAGCAGCTTACGACGAAAATACTTAATTAAGCAAAATTCCAACAGACGTAAACGCGTTGAGTTGTGGGCCAAAAACATGAAAAATTTCGGGAATTTCGGACGCCATTTCCCCCGCGCGACATCCGCAGAAATCCTCGCAGCATGTACGCGCGTGTGCCGCACATGATGGCGCAATTTGTTCTAAAAATAGAATTATTGTCCCATATCATGTGGACAACCCCAATACTTGAAATGGCGCGCGCTTACGGTCTCCGTCCCCGATTATGGCTCCTGGTAAAATTCAATTTTGGAAAAAGTTATTTGCCATCGGATTCCCGTACAAACACTGTAATTTGTGACCGCTTTGCCTACCCGTCAAGATGGAGTCGAAAACTGTGATAAGGTCTATGGCTACTGCCCGAAATTCCAAGCGGTCTGGGTTCGAACTCTTGTGTTCTTGGGCAAGGAACTTTGCTCTCACAGCGCCTCTCTCCACCCAGGAGTATCAATGAGTATCGGTGAATTTAATGCGGGGAATGTGGGGGAGGGGGGGGGGGGTGACACTTCGATGGATTAGCATCCCACCTAGGGGGAAGTAGAAATACTCCTAGTCGCTACGTGCTACGGAAACAGGATGTAAGTACCGTAGGAATGGGCTATTAGGCTCGAACGCAGTCTTTACCTTTTATCAAGGTTGGTTCCTATAGCAATCGCTGGATAAATGGGAAGAAATATGAAAAGTTGAAAATCATTCGGCCTTTTCGCATTGGCCTTCAAGAGTCTTAGAAATGAATATTACAGAGAGCTGGCGCAAGTAGCTAAAGCGCCCGACAGAATTACTTGGAAGCCAGTCTCAGAAAGCACAAGTCGCATGCTTTTTTGACTTGAAGAGCATAAAGGCACAACATACAGTGGATGGTGATGAGCAGAGTTGAAATTACTTCTGAGTTTTAATCAGTTATTGACCGGTGACGTGAACGTACAAAAAGTGGACAGGTATATTACTTACATCACTTTTGCGTGGAATTGAGAACTGCACAGCTTCTTCCTGCTCTTTCTCTGATGGCACACGCGGTTCACGTAACACTGGCTTGGGAGCTGTGCCATTCCCATCTAGATATAAATGAATTCGTCAGGATGTTGTTTGTTTTTATTTATATACTAAAAGCAAACACAACAATTATGAAAGCAAAGAGCTAGGAAAAAAGATGATCAGGATTGAGGAAGATAAAGATCTTTGACTTACAACGAACTCAAACATTATCGGCTTCTTGCTCAAAAAATAAATTTACAACGAGAAACTTAGGAAGCAACTGAATGAACTGAATATTTCTTTTACGCATTTTGCATTTAGCAACAATCCAAGTTATGAGTGTCGCAAAAATAAATAATCCGCTGGCAATTTTCCTTTCCAATGTTGTATAGCGTAATCAGCAATATTGTGCGTTTCTATTTCCTAAAAATACTTTTAAAAATGTACTAGTGATCCGATGAAGGTCAAAGTTCGCAATCGATTCTCGATCAATATCTGAACACTGACAATGATTTCTGAAGGTTTTAGAAGACTTCCAAGGAATTTTCAACTTGTTTCAGACTTAGATTTCGCCCCGCTTAGTGCGATTGTCTGTCGAAGAACTCCTCAAGAGAAAATGATCCTCCTTAGTTTGGCTTGGTCTTTTAGGTTATCCACACGCAAAAAGTTAAGATCAAACAGTTAGCAATTATTGTACGAGGTTGAGCAAAATATCGTGATTTTTCAGTAGCAAGCGGATCAATTATTTATGATTGATCTGCGAGGCACTGAAAAATCACGATATTTGACCATAACTTAGTTCAGTAATTGTTTTATCATTCGATCAACAAGTTTGTTTTCATATTTAAATCACTCCCTAACAGCTCAGGGAAGTGATCTGCCATTTTTCACACAAGAGCGTTGTTGCAATTACGCATGAACAGAATATTATTTGAAGCAAAACTCATTTTGACAGTACTACGCACGAGCAGACCATTATTTGTAGGCAGTTATTTGCAGGTCATGTGGTGGGCTCTCGGCCAGTGAAAAGGGAGAAAAACATGCATCGAATGGTAATTGCTAAAAGGTGCGATAAACAATGGGGTGCCTTAAAACCAAAGCTAAAAGATAAAACAATGAATCAACGACAACCCCAAGCAAACACACCGGCGCCACTCACTGGGATTGCTATTTCGATTCGCCATTGCTTTTGATTTTGCATCTGATTGGAGGTGAAGAGGTTGCGAATTCTTTCATTGTGGTTTTCAAACCAAAAACAAAGCAATCACTTTGGCTATTCACAAAGGACTGACATACAATTAGGCGAACCACTCAAAAGGAGAATCAAATACATTTTGTTGGTGCGAAGCGCGGGAAAACGTGTGCGAAGCTTCGAGGGAGAAGCGATTCATTGAGAAAGTTGCGCAAGTTTTACTAGACAAATCACTAAAGAAGTTGAAATGCAACCACAACCGGAGTGTACTGAAGCAAATCTAAGACAATGACGATTTTGTTTCAACACCCAATTGAAAATTACTTTAGTTAAATAAGTCGCTGATTACCTCTGCATTTGCCGTCAATAAAGTACAGATCTTGTTCACATTCACATTTGTATGAGCCGCGAGAGTTGACGCACTTGTGGAACTCATCTGTGCAGCTGTACAAATCTACATCCAGGCATTCATTGACATCTGATAAAATTAATACAACAAATAAAGTAACATTTTGGCTTTTTTCTTCGTCGAACAGTTCGGTTGTAGGCTCGACACAAAGCACATTATATATTTATTGTTAAGCTCTGGCCAAACAGACTCAGAAGTAGTCACAAGTAGTCACAAGTAGCCGCAAGTTGACTTGAGTTGAGTACGTGGTCAAATGGTGAAAACTTGCGTCGACTTGCGTGCAAATTTGATCTCGACCAAAGTGAGCGCAAGTCATCGCAAGTCAACGCAAGTGCACGCAAGACCTGGCCAAGCGGAGTCGCAAGTAGACCTAAGTCTTCAACTTGCGACTACTTTCGAGTCCTTTTGGCCGGGGCTTTAAACGTAAATCATCATATCAAAAGTAATGAAATTAGACTAACGATTACATGCTAAATACCTTCACATTGGTAACCGTCCTTGTTCAATTCGAATCCTTCTTGACATGAACATTTGTAACTTCCTGGGGTATTTTTACAAATCTGACTGCAGCGATGGAGAGGATCAGCTGGATCACATTCGTCGATGTCTTTGAAAATGAAAACAGAAAATTAGATGTAGATAATGATTTTAATGCCTGTACGGTGTGTTCCATCTGAGCAGCTAATATTTCATAATTTTTCTGTATTGTTAACTCATTACATCAGTTAAGTGAAGGTGCTGCTATAATATTCAATATTAGTATAAACCTATAAACCTTCTATCACGAATGTCGTTCTCTTATTGGCTACGCTACTCACTATCTTTTCTGTCACAGTGAACGATTGATATCAAAATGCCGGTTTCTTTGCGTTTTCGAAGTGTCTTTGAAACAGAAGATTTAGATAGTGTTTTGAACGACTAGTAGATTTACACTAAATCAATAGGCCATTTACGAGTTGCCTTTTGCCTCTGTGTCAAAATGAGTCTTCTTGCAAAACCTTTCATATGAAATTGAGTTCCGCCTTCAGGCTCATTTTCATGCAAATCAAACTCATATGAGAGATTTTGCACGAAGACTCGTTTTGAAACAGAGGCACAAGGTAACTCGGAAAAAGCCTATTTAATAGATTATTCGTTTTCCATTTCTTTGCGTGATGGCTGGCTCTGGCTCCCTTGTCAACTATCTGTATGCAGTAGAAATCTCGAGGTCATACTCTAATATAATAAAGTGACATTTATTAAAAGTCTACTCGGGATTCCGACCCGAAGGGATTAATTGAATCATCTTGTTCTCTGAGTATTTGGGATTTTATACACGAGAATATAGCAAATCCCTTCAGTAAATTATTTTCTGAAACTACACAACTCAGCTGTCGTGAGCCGTTGCACTCTGTATATGGCAAAGCCTTAACACTTCATTATAACAATCAACTACAAACCTCAGCTGTCGTGAGCCGTCGCACTCTATCTTGCATATGGTAAAGCCTTAACACTACATTGATAACAATCAAGCAGATCTATCTTCTGCATGCTGAATTAAGACACTCATTAAAAATAAAAAAAACAGAGAAAAAAAATCAAGATTTGCTCAGGATTATGCCTTGAGCTTCTCACATCTTGTGCATCTTAATGATTTGTAGGAACGTTATACCACCGCTCCCAAAAACAATTACTCGATAAAAACAAAGCTATCAAGTACCTCTACAGGCCTTTCCATCATTCTCCAGATCGTAATTAGCAAAACACGCACACGTTGCTTGGTTATTGCTTCCTTTGAAGCAGACGTGTTGACAGCCATGTCCAGGACTACAAGGGTTTGTGGCTGTAAAGAAAAGTTAATCACGTGACCAAGCAAGAAACTGTGCTGCAAGTGAAGCACCAAGCTACTTAAAGGAGCTACGTCACGGTTTGCGCATCTTGAAAAGTTTAGCTTAAATTTTTCAAGTCTGACGTTTGTAATCCGTGCTTTTAAACACGGATTACAAACAAAAGATTTAAAAATTACAAACAAAAGATTCAAAAATCTTTTCATCCTTGTTCCTTTATGGTTTATAAGGATCTCTAACGATGTTATGATGTCATAGGTCCTTCGGGCTTGAACAGTAGAATGAGATGTATCCCGGATGCAGTTGTTGTTGTGTTACGGCTAGTAATGGCGGGCTTTTATGAGCTTTATTAAACCGTTGTGTTATCATCGTTTGGTCTCGTTTAGACTACGCTACAGGATCTCTTTGTTGTTTTCTATCTATTGTAAATACTATCTTCAGGTTTCGTTGAATTCAAAAGTAATTCTGTTCGCGGCCAAAATAACTCAAAATACTATGACTGAGCTCCTTTAACAACTTGAATCTGTGATATTTATATTAAAAATCTTTTTTATTATTATACTACCACTTTCATTCATAGATACTACTTCAGAAAACAAGGAAGTATATTTGAACAGATGTCAGACTCACCTGTACAGTTTCTCCAGTCAGTGGGATCAGGTTTGAAGAACTCGTCACACGAACAGTTGTAGCTTCCTATACTGTTGTCACACTGCTGCATGCAGTCATTTGAAGGTTCGCATTCATTAATATCTATAGATAAAATTGTTAGTTAATTATCTCATACTAAGTTTACAGAGGTGACTTATCCTTTACAAATTCTAAATTCTAATCAACAATGATTTAGATAAACATATACAGGCAAAAACTAACGATAGATAAATCCGACGTTTCGGCGACATCTTGGCGCCATTGTCAAGGGAAACTAATTAAATATGCGATTTCAAGAGTAACTAAGAGTTCAGAGTTTCTAATTTGCATAAGTCAGACAAAGACTTTAGCGCGAACTGAGTCTGATTGTACATTTAAACACGGTCGTAATTGTTTAATGAGTAACATCTCATTAATGAGACAATCAAACTTGTTGTGGCAAGTTATAACTTCAAGTGTGACCAGTGCGATGCTGGTTATGTCGGTTACACCCGTGGCCATCTGTTCGTACGCGTTGATGGACATAGAAGCAAGAGCTCGTCAGTACGCAATCACTATGATAATAGACACGCAGGCAGGATTCCGGATGACCTTCGCAATTGTTTTAGCGTGTTGAAAAAATGCCACAACAAGTTTGATTGTCTCATTAATGAGATGTTACTCATTAAACAATTACGACCGTGTTTAAATGTACAATCAGACTCAGTTCGCGCTAAAGTCTTTGTCTAACTTATGCAAATTAGAAACTCTGAACTCTCAGTTACTCTTGAAATCGCATATTTAATTAGTTTCCCTTGACAATGGCGCCAAGATGTCGCCGAAACGTCGGATTTATCTATCTTTAGTTTTGCCTGTATATGTAAATTCTAAATTGAATAGTAAAAGACTTTTTAACCGGAATATAAAGGTCTTTTTTGTTAGAGTCATCCTTCTTGTTACAAGGCTGTATGGGAAGTACTGAGAAAGGGATTAACTTCACTTTGTCCCGCTTTTTCTTCAGGCCTTAAATTTCGTCTCTTGGTTTTACACCACGCTGAAAGTCGAAACCGCCATTGGCTAAGTTTGGAACAGGGACGCGGAAAAACTGAAAAACATCGAACGATAAAGCCCCGAAAGAAAGATTTTTTAATTTTTTGTTTTTGTTTTTGGCACTTCCTATAACGCCGCAGTTAAAGAGTTCTACACGTAAACAGTTAAAAAGCTAACTGATGTAAATTCTATTCAGCAAATGTCTTACCATCACAGCTACGACCATCAGCGTTTAGTTCGTATCCGCCGCGACAGTCACAGAAGAACGAAGCCGGAAAATTGACACAAAGCTGTTGACAGTTGTTTGACGAATTATTTTGACATTCATCAAAGTCTGGAAAATGGAGAGAAACGGAGAACATTTGTAAGCGAATAAATAACAGCAGTCACATCAAAATCGAGAAAGAGGATGTAAAACAAGACAGTGTAAGAGGTATGGAAAATTGTCGGTCATTTCACCTCGGCAGTCATAAATTATGAACCCCTGCCATTCAAAACCGACTAAATTCCCTGCAAAAAATTTCAGACGTTTGATTTTTGGGCAGGTTTTAACTAATAGTTTCGGACAATAATTTCGGACATTTTGCTGAAACATAGCTAGAGTAAATTTACGCCTTCAAAACACGAATTAGACTCAAACAACATCTTTGAATATGATAGTTTTACTGCACCCTCACGGCCTTATAAATGCACCGTTACGAATGTCAAGCAGTGTCTCAACTAGAGTTTGCTTTATAAAGCCCGGAATAAAGGAAACTAAGAGCTTTGGAACTACTTCACGGTTTTATGATCTGCTGTAACTATTTCGGACGCTTAAAATTTTAAACGGTTAAAAATTTTGGTCGGTTTTATTTTCGGACACTCCTTTTGCCTGAAATCGAAATCGTCCGAATTTTTTGCAAGTGAGGTATGAAGTATCATTTTAGGAGCTTCGGTCTCATTAAAAGCGTCGTTTCTTACAGGGAAACGAACTTCCTTCATCCTCAAGGTACCCTGCCAACCCTGTAAGCTCACCTGCACACTGAGCGCCATTTCCAGTATATCCTGATGGACAGGGTCCACATTCATACCCACTGGCATTGGCTGGCGGTGGAAGATCAATGCACTCAACTCCTGTATAGCACGGCTGACCATTACTCTCGCAGGCGTCAATGTCACTGTCACAGAACCTTCCTGTGTATCCCCCCTGACATGCGCAACCCATGTATACAAACTTGCTGTCAGTGTTGACATTGTCACCTTCTTCTGGTTGTACACACTGACCACCGTGGTTGCAGGCGCACATGTTAATTGTCGGACTCCAGGTGGCACTTGCGCCTTTGTCGTCAGTAGCAACGAAAGACAGATTGAACTACAATAAGAGAAAAAGATAATTGTGAATCGTTTTCACCCTCTTAAGCCATGATATTTCGTACAAAATACCTGAGAACTCGTGGAATTCCTTGTAGTAGATTTGAATTCTGATTCACAAGGTTAATCAAAGGAAACTATCAATCAATATTCTACTATTGTACCGCAGAGAGTTGCGGTTTGACTTAAAAGTTTCAAATTCTTCGGTCGTTGTTTTCTCAGTTTTTTTTTTTATTCTTAACAATTCGTTTGGATTGTAACTCATTAGGATTTTCCCTACTTGGTAAACTAGCATTTCAGCACAAAATGACGTATAATGGTTTAAGTTATAAAAAGAGGTTAAGAAACTAAGCTACGCCACGCGTAAAAGATATTTACTGTTTTCAGTTCCTTTAATATTGAGCGGAAAACATTTTTTTTTATGTCAGACTCCATGTCGTCAACATTTACTATATATAGAAGATAACTTGTAGCCTACCTTTTGCGACGAGGTAACATTCCATGTAAAGTACAGCACGTTTCCTCTTGGGTTCACAATGGCTTCAGCAGGCTGGTTAATCACACGAAATGTTATGGTATCGTTATCCACAGCAGTGATATTCAGCTCAACTGTTTCGTGAAGTGTGACATTTATCACATTTGATTCGGTTACTATCTTGGGTGGGAAGTTGTCTACAAAAGCAATATGGAAAGGAAGGGTGTGAAAATAAATTAATTATTTAACTCATCAACCAACTATGTAAACAGCGTAGCAAGTAAGAGCTGTTTTTTCCAAGTGTAGAGATTGATCTGTATAGCAGCAACTTCTTCCTGGGCAGTTTTCTTTCCTCACCTAAACGGTAACCTATTTTAACTAAGGTGAAAAGTTTGAAACACATTGCAATACAACAGTGGAATAACCCTTTTTTGACTTACTAAGAGCGTTCGATTCGTTGACCAACTGAATGCTGATATCTTTGGTTACCACGCCAACAGACAGATCGTTTGTGGAGGCCACATCAAACAGGCACTCGTAATCTTCACCACATTCTTCTTCAGCTTTTACTCTTAAACTGTCGTTTTGCCACGTGATGTTATCCGCAAACATGGGAACGAAGCTAATGTTTTTAAAGGTATCCAGGCTTTCATTTTGAGCATAGGTGAAGAGTGACTGGGATTGGTTGATTTGCCCTAAAAGAACATCAAAATCAGCATAAAGAACTACTTTGGAACCAGAGCTATTGTTGCATGAAAGTGGATAGATCGTCTTGGAAGGTTTTCTTTTTTTGTATTTTAGGAAAGCTCTAAGAGAGTTTCCATGGTCTATTTTTGGGTCAAGAACCTTAAACTTATAAGGGTTTTTTATTAAATCTTGTCATGTTTACTCACTGAAGTTAGAGAAGAATTAATAAATTTTCATCCCAACTGGATTATTGATTAGTGTCCATACACAAGACTACGGTTAATGGTTGGGTTTTCACCACCCAAAAGTTTATCCGTTTAATCACCTGTACTATGAGATGAAGGACTATATTGATACTTGAGCAAGACTCAGACCTTGGCGATGAAGGCCAGTTTCGAAC
>NC_138154.1:21529978-21652478 GCF_964199315.1 Orbicella franksi
TCTCAACGTTGAAGATGATGGCAAAACTGATCCATTAGGCAATGTAAAGTCGTCATCTGGGTTATCGTTCCACGTTCCCAGCAAGCCTTTGGTGGTATTCTTGTAAACGTCTGCTGGAGTTACGACGAACGACAGCATCTCCTTTTTCTCACAAAAATTCACCGACATTGTTGACGGAAAAGAAACCTGTAAACAGTTTTCTTCCGATTTTGAGACAGAAAGGTTTCTACCAACTTCTACACTTTGGTTTGTCAGCTTGTCGTAGTATTCGTACTTTTCTTGGTCTATCAGGATATCGAGTCCACCTAATAACATGAAAATCAATTGCACATATTTGCGTTTCAGTAAATTTGAAAATAAAAATGACGGCTATAAACATCCTTCGATTTACGGCAAATTACGCCATAATGACTAGAAATGGCCGAAGTTTTGTTTTTCAATGGTTTCTAAGAAACAGAGATTATCACATATGCTAATATTCTTGAACAAAGCAGATGTAGTGAGCCAGAAATTTCACATCTACTTTTTTAATATCTCAAGGCATAGAGGTTTGATTGCTCTTTAGTATCCCTCACCGCCTTCCTTTACTCGGACCTCAATGGTGCTCGTATTTTTTTCTTTCGCTGCGCCGGCTGAGAAAATAGTGGCGGTTGTTGAATTTCCCTGGGCAGCTTTTGTTCTGGCCTGTAGCTGGAATGTTCCATTTTGTGCATCAATCATGACGTATTCACCGAGTCCATTGAACGTGTAATTCCCATCATCCAGCGTTTTAATGTGAGGATCGCCCCAGAACCAACCTGAATTAACAATGAAAGCGAGCAGTTAAACAGAGTACGTGGGTAACTAGCCAAGTCGCAAGTCTTTGCTGTTACTTGTAGGATTGCCCCCGAGCTGAAAAGTCGATGTCTCAAGTATTGCTGGTAATGAAAATAGGAAATTATAAAACCAACGAAATAAGTAATTTTACTTGAAATTGTAAAACAGGCGATTTACGTACTTATGCGATTAGATTCGACATAAATCAATAAACCAACTGTCATATTACGTCATACCACGTGCTCCCATAGGGCATGGGGAGCTCAAAAGTGAATGACTCGGGAACCGCCATATTATCCGCTTATGTTTTACGCGGTATTCGTTGCGTTTTTAAATAGAGAACTTAAAAGGCAATATTGTGGCACCATCAAGCAACAAAAGTGTATGGCATGACTTCAGTTGAAGTTGCGTGGTGGCACGCTATGTCACGTGACATGACATTACATTTTATGACAACATACTATAATATACAGTAACACTTACGTCTTGGTGGAGGACTGTAAAGGGAACAGCTATCAGACGGACGATAAAGGTAAAACTGATTGCACAAAGGTATGTCAACGCAACAATATTGATAGGCCTCCTCGTCCAAGGAGAACGTTTTCACGTGATTGTACCAGTAATGGAAAGCTGTCACTTTCACATGACCGCCGTCAGGAGGACCAAGCTTGAGAGATCCCCAGTCTCTCCAGTCAGTGGAGTAGCAACATTCCTGTCTCAGCCAAAGTCCAACTAATCCTGTTAGTGTAGAATAATAATATACGAATTTGGAACGTCTGGATTCATAACAGACTTCAGGCCACGAATACCACCAGCTCCAGGAGAATCTTCCCCAGTCCAGCCACGCTTGCCACCAAGTACAAGGACATGCCATCTCCGGGTCTGATTTTATTAAGATGTGGTACAAGTAACGAATGTTCGCGAATTCATTAAGAAGAGCCCATGATAAGCACTTCTCCCGTGCACCTGTCCCATCGCTGTCCTCGATCCTCCAAAAGTACCTTCCCAACGAACCCGTATTTCCTTCTTTCTTATCAAGATCATACATTGCAAATGTAGCCGAGCTGAAATATGAAAAATGCGAAAGTAAAGTTCACACTTTTACTCAAGAAGATGAACAATTTTTTATTGAGTGTCGAAAAACCAAAGCTGAAGTTCTAGCCAATCAGGAAAGACACAGATAATACAGTGAACCAATCAAAACTCTCTAGGAAAATATTTGTAACTGGCACTAAACGTGGGAAAAGGTGCGAGCGGGTCACGTTGGGTTTTGGTTTTACTTCTGGATGGTTGAATAAGTGGCGCCATTTTTTTTTTTTTTTTTCTACCAATCAGAAGCGTAATAGTTATACTTGTGTAAAAAGTTTCATTTTTGTAATGTAGGACGACTGCAGTTAGCACAGCACAAGAGTGTAGTAAGAGAGTTGTAGTAAACGACGCAACGATAGAATAAGTATGAAATTGTCCCTATTTTTAAACTCTCTCTAACTCTCTCTAACTCTGCTCTTCTTCTACTCTTCGTAAATTTAACTTCTCACTCTTTGTGGTTTTTATAATCTTTGCCATCATTTCCTGCGTTCCAGCCAGCGACAGGAAGACCATAGTAACTAGTCCAGTAACGGTAATTGTCTCTGCAAGAATAAAAGTTACACAACTTGTATGCTTTTTCCCTCAGTGGCAAGACGAGCAACAACAACAAAATAACAACAGCAAAATTATCACCAAATAAAAAAAAAAAATTAGCATCATCACCAACAACGGTGACAAAATAACAAGATCGATGGCTAGACGGACGGGAAAAGTGATTGATATATTGATTTCCACTATTAAGCCATGGTCAATCTTCAGACGCATAAGCCTAACTCATTTCTCACTTGCGATCGCTGATTGGAAACAATGCAAATCCACTTACGGATCCGCTGGAACCACCCACTGAATTCCACCATCAGGGTAATTGTACATCAAAAATGTGTTTAATCCATCCGTAATTATGACAGCTTGAAAAGTGTTACTCTGAAAGGGAAATTAAAGTAAAGTAAGATTTCAAATGAAAATGCAAGAAAATGCAGTAACCCATGTCAGCGATCAAAAAAAGCAAGTCCCTTAACGACATTAGACGATCGACAAAAACGTACTACGTCTTTCTTCAGTTGAATGGTTTTTTGCAACTTCTAAAGTATACTTTTTTCAGTCTTGTTCTTATGGACCCACGAGATCACTACAGGTTCAAGACTCTAATAATTATCGAATTCCCGAATAGTTTATAAAACAGCACGTACGGCAACTCGAGCAGTTTTAGAAGTAACATTATGAGAAAAGCTAGTTACTAGTTTATTACCCAATCAGAGAGTGCAAAAGGCTCTACCGATTCACTGTTTCCACAAACTATACTAAGCAAAGATCAGCAGAAGAAAGACGAAAATGAAATGCATAAGAAAAAAGGTTTATCGGAACGTTTTCTCCGTAATAATGGGGACTTTAAGATATAGTAGGGCTAGGCTATAGTGCGCGGCAAATGCTGAAGATCACTTTCGGTGACGTCATGACGCGCGTTCCAGTATGGCTTTCCCGCCGTAGCCTTGCTTTCTACTACGGAAAGTGCCGGGTTTCACGTGAGTGTAAGCCTGCTGTTTACTTCTCATTTTAACGCTTTTTTCACTGTTTGAACCGCCTAGTTCAAAGATGATGTACTCAATCCTAAAATTCCGTTCTAAGATAATTGTTTCTCTGTCATTTGTACAGACAATTTGAACGATTTAAACATCTACCGTGAGGGACAGTCAGATTTGTACCTGGCCGAACAGCAACTACAAATAAGAAAGCTTCGTATATACTGAGTTGAGCTAGAATTGGTTTTTGCTGTTGAAAATGTACTTCAGTATTAGAACGAAAAGTTTTGTATTTTCGGGTTTACCACATTGTACAAATACTCTGCTCGTGCTGAAATCGAGCTTTTTATAAGTGTTAATTTTTTTTGTGAGTGGAATTACAGGCGGTTCTAAAAGCGTGCATCTGAGAGGCAAATCTAAGATCTGGGAGATGTAGGACGGATACATTAATACGTCATTAACCCAGCCTACGTAGTATGAAAGTAGAATAATGTCCCTGGTTTCCTTGAACGAAGCCATTTTTGTAAAGACACGTAGAGGCTGCACACGCCGTTGCCGTACAGCGAAATCATAATCCGTTTGAGCTTTGCGGAGAAAGAGGCGTTGTCAGCCCAATCTCTCACGGTCAAAGTAGCCGTAATAGTAGCTCGCCGTAGCATATCTTAAAGTCCTAATAGCATTGGTAGTAGCAGTAATATGGATAATAGACGTCTTACCTAACGACAGTTGTTGTCGTAATCGTAGTAATAGACGTATGGACCGAGCTTGTGCCAGGTCACGACAAGAACCCAAATGGCAGCAAAGTTGACAAATTCTATTCACTATTATACTAATCAAAGATAAGCTTAAGAAAGAAGAAAAAGAAATGCTTACCCAGGGACAGTTTAAGGGAAAGTTTTCCCCAGAATAATAGTATCTGTAGTAGTAGTAATATGGATAATAGACGTATGGACAGAGCTTCTGCCAGGTCACGACAAGAACCCAACTGGCAGCGAAGTTGGCAAATTTTTTACTGTCGCCATAGCGCTTTACATCTTGTGAGGCCATGTTGAGGATTTCAGAAGAGCTTTTCTTGGTTTGGCTGTATACTTGATAATATACCTTGGAATGATCAGCTCTAAAGGCAAAGTGCGTATCAGTCGTGGCCCAGAACGGTGCAATAATTGCCATATTTCTCAGCCACCAGTAGACACCAAACTTCCTTGGCCACCACCAGCTCCATTCATAATTCAACTGGATTATACCATTGCGGCATATCTACAAAATGAAGAAAATATGTTTAGATTAAAGCACACCACATCAACTCTTGTTTGGCAAAGAGCGAGTATTACACGTGTGTACTAATTTATTATTGGTTAACTCTGTCTCACTGACTTAATTACGGAGATGAAATCTGTTATTAGTACTGCTACCTGATGGGATGCTAATCCATCAAGGAACACATTTATATTCCAGGATGAATCCAGACATCACATTATAGAGTCAACACGAAAGCCCTACAGTAGAATATAGTTCACTTTAGTAAATAAAAGCGAAGAGGTTTATATACTTATGTGAATGTCCACAAATAGAGCGTTTCCAATTACGTGGCCAACAGCAATGCAATTTTATTGGAATGAAAGAAAGTGTTTACATAAGAAAAGAGTTCAACACCCTCAGGATTGGCTTGAAACACCGAAATGGCCGCCGTAAAAGGATGCCAATATGGCTGCGGTTACGTCATTTTGAAAACACGCTATATACTTACATGCAGCTTGTAATGCCTCTCCGAGAAGAATGGAAATCCAGTCCAATCGGTGTCGATCCTCAAGCAGTGGGAGGAGGAGAAGTATGGAGAGTCTTCAAGACGAAACTCGTTATCATTCTGCTGCGGGCCGTATGGATACATATTGTCCTCCTTTGGAGCAGCTTCAGTGAAATAGGCGAATGGATCAAATTAAGAATTACAGTTAATCAGCAATATATCAAAGCCATGATTAAAGGACTGCTTGAGCTATGGCGCTTACCTAGTTGTTTTTTAGTCGTTGTTGTCGTTGTTGTTGTTGTTACATCCCTATCCTTTTATTCTAATATTAGTCTGTGCTGTATCAGTAAGACTTAGCTGGAGAAACTGGTAATTGCTATAATATTTGTTTATATTGCTTGTTGCACGAGATAGTCACCGAAAAATGTGGAACGTCACACTTCGAACTTTCTTGTCCTTCGATAATGGCCTCAAGGCGTTTGCATACACATGATACCTGGCTCATTTTGCCTCACGCAGAGTCTTAATAAAATCAATTGTATTAACAGAAGAGAAATAGAACCCTTACGCGATATTATTGCTACTCACTTGTTGGATCTGGGGTTGTTGTCGCTAACAAGAAAAAATGGTAAGAAAAATGTGAATATCAGATACTTGACAGTCTTTTTTAGTTATACGAATACGTATGTAGATAGATAATGAGACAATGTTTTAAATGCAGAATGAACTTAACTACAGTAGATTGCACAGCAGTCATTGTAGCTGAGGTAAAGACAAAATACCAGCAAAAATCATTAACGTTATTGAGACTAAATTTTGGGGTCACAAACGTTAGACGTGATAAGGATTGTAAGCATGATCGTAGCACTGACTGTATTACAATGCTAGCTATTTTTTTTTTCGTAATAGTCCGTCAGGAAGAGAGTTAACGACTATCTCATTGACGAGGAAGCGTCCTGACTCAAGTACGTCGAGTAACTGGACGAGACGAAATCACCCGGACTGGTCAATTCTGCAACTGCTGACGCACTTGTTGTCAGAGAAAGAGCTGAGGTAGGAGACACACTGGCTGATATGTTGTCTGATTGGTTAAACACTTTTGCATCGCACTAGTACATTTTTGGAAACATTATTGTAGCATCAACTAAAATTGTATGGATACATATTTTTCTCCCTTGGAGCGGCTTCAATGAAATCAAAAAATAAAAATAAAAATGTATAACTTATATATAGCTTGTTGCACGATATGGCCACCTAAAAATGCAGAACACCACATTTCGAACTTTCTTCGATAATAACCTTAAGGACGGTGCCTACTTTTGTTAGTGCGCACACGTTCTGCGCATCACGCAAGACATGGTTTAAGCGCCACGCACGCGCTAGGGTTGACAATGACGCAATCAACTACGCTACCAAATACACTACTAAATTGAAAGCAAAATTTTCCCCTGTGACCAAATCAAGTTTAATGAACCTGTACTTAAACCAGGAACACCACAATAGTAGCATATCGCTAAGCAGCAACTGTTACCGTCATCCGGCTAAAAAACTATCTGTAAACCTCTCGAAAATTATACTGAAATCCAACTGTAAACACGTACCTGCAGATGACCTAGTGCGCGAGCAAAACAAGTGCGAGATACGCAATTGTTTTACTTACTAGGGAGATGACAGGGAAAAATGTAACGGGCACCGTGAAAGTTTTCAAAAAAGATGAATAACTTTTAAAAACGCGTGGTTACCCCTACATTTTATGTCATGAAATGGAAGTGGCAAGCCTATTCAACACGTGATTAGTTTCTGGTTGTGAGCAAAAGGTGTTTAGACTGTATTTCAGCTGAGCCCGAGGAAGGCTGTCAGAGACGCTAAGAGCTTTGTTGCAACGATTTTATTATTAAAAACATATTACAAACGGTTTTTATGTTACCATTTACCATACAGTTTTAAGGTCTTTATAAATGTGTTTGCTTTTCTGTATGCAAAGGTGTATTCTAAGGAAATCTCTGGGGAAATATTCTTTTCTTCTTTTTTCAGAAAAATGCTGATGTCAGCATTTTTGTTGAGATTCAAGGCTAATTATCTCGAAAAAATGCATGGCTACCCGCAGTTTTCTTTGTGGATTCCAATAGCCCTTGAAAAGATCTACGTTTTCCGCATGGTCCTAACCTGACGCAAAAACCTTTGTATTTAGTAGGCACCGTCTTTAAGGTATTTACTTACACATGATATCATTCATTGTACCTCGCGTACAGTCATAAAATCATTTACATTAACAGTTGCGACACAGTGGCTCTTGATAATCCTAATGGATGGTAATCCCGTGTCAGAGTATATATGATATGTTTAGACTACCACTAATTTCGCATAATATAGACACACAACATAAATACCCTCAGAGACACAAACATGAGTGCAAGGAATGAGCCTATTGAATAATTGGTTCTGTACTCTAAAACACACCTTCAATAACAATTGCAATCGTATCGGATGAGTTGCCAACACCATTTGCAACATCACAGGTGTAATTTCCAGCATCTTGTGAGGTAGTGTTAAGAATTTTCAGCTGAAGTTGGGTTTCATTGTAATGTGGAATAGTTATTCTTGAGTCATTTATCTCCACACTTGTATTTCGTGCTATAACAGTCCCATTTATTTTCCACAGTACTTCAGACACTGGTGGTGAAGCATTATACCGGCAGGTCAGCTGCATATTGTCCCCTATCGTTACAAACTCTGTTTGATTTCCATCGATTGTCACTTCTAATACAACTGCAATTGAAACACAATTGGAGTTAAAATCAAATATTTTCGAACGCCAGTTGATTTCCCTTTATCTCACGAACAAGAAATGGACAAACTAGAATTGTCTTTTCAGTAGAATAGACCATTATGTATTTTGATTCTACTTGCTTCTCCTTTTATAAAAATCCATGAATTGAAATACTCTTAAACATGACTTTTAGTAAATCTTATATATTTATATTTATCAAATACGCGAATAATAGCATTCTGATTCAGGGTTTTTTCCTTCGCACCTTGTCTTACCGGCAAAAGCATAGATGCAATGTTATGTGAGGTGAAACAAACAAAGATCGTCTGTTTCGCCTTCTTCCTGCAGGATAGCAGTACAGTATCGAACTTTTTAATTCATTAGCTGGCTGGCAACCGTTTCCAGCATATTTCAGCACTTCTACTTTGATGGATTAATACTGCCGCTCTTTCGTCAAACAATTCCATAGTATGTATAGGGAAAATCAAAGAACGAGAAATTTTGGTTTGTATATTTAAGTGGACGGTGTGCCTTAAACGCGCAATAATTCCAACAGTTTCCACTTTATAACAAGTTTAATAAATATTGGAGTGGTTTCACAACATGAAGATGGCTCCAATATCCCTCTTACAATTTGTTTAAACTTGGAACAAAGTTTCATTATTAGTATGTTCAAACATGCTAATCACAATTCGACACTAACCCAGAGTGGGTGGGGGTGGGGGAGGGGTCACATGACATGTCTTTATCGGAAAAAATCTCGTAGATCTAAAATCAAGGGCGTTTCAACCGGTTGTACTGTTGTGGCGGCAACCGTCACGAAGATGGCCACAACATGTTTAGTACATTTTTGGAAACATTATCGTAGCATCAACTAAAATTGCATGGATACATATTGTTCTCCCTTGGAGCGGCTTCAATGAAATCAAAAAATAAAAATAAAAATGTATAACTTATATATAGCTTGTGTCACGATATGGCCACCTAAAAATGCAGAACGCCAGATTTCGAACTTTCTTCGATGATAAGCATAAGACATTGACTTGCACATGACATTATTCATTGTACCTCGCGTACAGTCATAGACTCTTTTACTTTAACACAGATGAAAAGAAATATTACGCTGATCTTATGTGTACTCACTTGTTGGAGCTGGAGTTGTAGCTGACGAGAAAAAAGAAAAATGTGAAGAAAATTTGAATACAGTATCAGGTAATTAGCAGTGTTTATAATTATACAAATATGTCTGTTGATAACAAGATAATGTGTAATGAATAAACAGGAGACTTACCTACAGTAGATTGCACGGCAATCATTGTAGCTAAGGTAAAGACAAAACGACAGCACAAATTATTAACGTTTTTGATATTAAATTTTGTGGTCACAAACGTTAAACGTAACAACGATTGCCAGAATGATCATAGCTGTGGTTGTATTACAGTGCTAGCTCTTTTATATCGGAATAGTCAGTCATTATAGATTATTTACTCCTTTCTGTTAAGGTAAGGGTAAAGGTAATGTTATGATAGGCCAAACCCTACATGACATGCTATGCCCGTGCCATGCCATCCCATGCCATGCCATGCTGTGCCTCGTCGTGCTTTAATGATCCCTCCAACATTTTCCTCGAAACTTGATCGATTGTTGGGTTGCATGTTTTTGGTAACATAGGATACTCTAGGTGCACGGCAATGGTTTATTATACTCTGGAAAACGAACCCAGTCATATCTTCTCACTCTGTGTGCGAGCTGTCATATCAATATTTAAAAAAAAGCAACACGCAATATGATATCGAGGATAAGTAACATAACACATGACCATCTCTGAACGTGGGTCGTCCGCTGTCTTCGCATTCGGTAGCATGGCGGCCTTTCCGACATCGGCAAGTTAGCTGGCAAATCAGATGCGAGAAAAACCGCAAAAAAAGCAAACTGGCTGTGAGCTAATCTCTTTTGATACGCATACTTACACGACATGTAAGATGTCGAAGATGTGGTGCTGCAGGGACAGTAACATACAGAGGAGCTCAAAGAGGCAGAGGCACTACTTGTATTGGTTGCAGCGGTCGTTAAGCTGTCGGAGAATGGAGAACTCTGGCCAGAAGTGCTGGATGTAATGGTTGCACCACTCGTTGAATCATATGGCAACGGAATACTTTGTGATGTAGTGGTTGCAGCGGTCGTTAAGATGTAGGAAGATGGAGGACTCTGGTCAGAGGTGCTGGATGTACTGATTGCACTACTCGTTAAATGATATAGTGAGGAAGTACTTTGTGATCTCGTTGAAGTAGAACCACAAGGACAAATACACATAGGGGTGGCATCACTCATGCTGGAAGAAGCTAAAAAGAACACAGAATACAATTTAACGCTAGTAAATACAATGACTAGTAATGTTCTCAAGCAATTTTTATAAAGTGAGGAGAGAAAGGAGAAAGGGAGAGAGTTAACGACTATCTCATTGACGAGGAAGCGTCCTGACTCAAGTACGTCGAGTAACTGGACAAGACGAAATTACCGTGACTGGTCAATTCTGCAACTGCTGACGCACTTGTTGTCAGAGACAGAGCTGGCGTAAGAGACACACTGGCTGATATGTTATCTGATTGGTTAAACACCTTTGCATCGCACTAGTACATTTTTGGAAACATTATTGTAGCATCAACTAAAATTGTATGGATACATATTGTTCTCCCCTGTAGCGGCTTCAATGAAATCAAAAAATAAAAATAAAAATGTGTAACTTATATATAGCTTGTTGCACGATATGGCCACCTAAAAATGCAGAACGCCACATTTCGAACTTTCTTCGATAATAACCTTAAGGACGGTGCCTACTTTTGTTAGTGCGCACACATTCTCCGCATCACGCAAGGCATGGTTTAAGCGCCGCGCGCGCGCTAGGGTTGACAATGACGCGATCAACTACGCTACCAAATACACGACTAAATTGAAAGCAAAATTTTCCCCTGTGACCAAATCAAGTTTAATGAACCTGTACTTAAATCAGGAACACCACAATAGTAGCATATCGCTAAGCACCAACTGTTACCGTCTTCCGGCTGAAAAACTATCTGTAAACCTCTCGAAAATTATACTGAAATCCAACTGTAAACACGTACCTGCAGATGACCTAGTGCGCGAGCAAAACAAGTGCGAGATACGCAATTGTTTTACTTACTAGGGAGATGACAGGGAAAAATGTGACGGGCACCGTGAAAGTTTTCAAAAAAGATGAATAACTTTTAAAAACGTGTGGTTACCCCTACATTTTATGTCATGAAATGGAAGTGGCAAGCCTATTCAACACGTGATTAGTTTCTGGTTGTGAGCAAAAGGTGTTTAGACTGTATTTCAGCTGAACCCGAGGAAGGCTGTCAGAGACGCTAAGAGCTTTGTTGCAACGATTTTATTATTAAAAACATATTACAAATGGTTTTTATGTTGCCATTTACCATACAGTTTTAAGGCCTTTATAAATGTGTTTACTTTTCTGTATGCAAAGGTGTATTCTAAGGAAATCTCTGGGGAAATATTCTTTTCTTCTTTTTTCAGAAAAATGCTGATGTCAGCATTTTTGTTGAGATTCAAGGCTAATTATCTCGAAAAAATGCATGGCTACCCGCAGTTTTCTTTGTGGATTCCAATAGCCCTTGAAAAGATCTACTTTTTCCGCATGGTCCTAACCTGACGCAAAGACCTTTGTATTTAGTAGGCACCGTCTTTAAGGTAATTACTTACACATGATATTCATTGTACCTCGCGTACAGTCATAAAATCATTTACATTAACACAAATGAAAAGAAATATTACGGTGATCTTATCTATACTCACTTGTTGGAGCTGGAGTTGTAGCTGACGAGAAAAACGAAAAATAGGAAGAAAATGTGACTACAGTATCAGGTAATTAGCAGTGTTTATAATTACACAAATATGTAGGTTGATAATGAGAGAATGTGTAACAAATAAACAGGAGACTTACCTACAGTAGATTGCACGGCAATCATTGTACTCAAGGTAAAGACAAAACGACATCACAAATTATTAACGTTTTTAATAATACACATGAAAAATTTACTCGATTCTGATTGGCTGATAGCAGTGCAGTTCAAGTGTAGCACCAGTGCAAAAAGTGTAACACCGGTGCAAAAAGTGTAACACCAGTGCAAATTACACATCGTAATTCTGGATTATGATTGGCTGAAAGACAATAGGAAATTTTCGAAGGCAATGATATTACCTAAAATGATGAGGAAACTTTTGTGCGGAAACTTTGAAAAAAGTTTTCTCGAATGAGAAAAAATGGCTTTAAGCTAAGAAGGATCTTCCGTCACTTCCTCCACTCAATTTTTTTCATGTTTATATTATCAATAAGTAATCATACAGTTTTTATCGTTCAATTTGAAATTAATTTGCTCTTGTGAGTTTTTCAAAAAAGCTGAAACTTCAGCTTTTTGAAAACCTCGCTCGTACAAATTAATTCCAAATTGAACTGGAAACCGTATGATTACCTATACTAATATTAAATTTTGGGGTCACAAACGTTAAACGTAACAACGATTGCCAGAATGACCACAGCTATGGTTGTATTACAGTGCTAGCTCTTTTTTATCGTAATAGTTAGTCATTATAGATCATTTGCTCCTTTCTGTTAAGGTAAGGGTAAAGGTAATGCTATGATAGGCCAAACCCTACATGACATGCTATGCCCGTGCCATACCATGCTATGCCTTGTCGTTCTCTAATGATCCCTCTAATGTTTCCCCCGAAACTTGATCGATTGTTGGGTTGCATGTTTTTGGTAACATAGGAAACTCTAGGCGCACTACAATCGTTTATTATACCCTGGAAAACGAACCCATTTGCTGACTAATGACGAAAGGCTTAAGGACTCACTTTTTGATGCAGAGATGGTCTGACTCACTGACGGAGATGTACTCTTCACAGGAATTGTAGACAAACTGGTACTGCTCCTTGAACTTACGGTGTCTGAAACACTAGCGCTGCTGCTGGAACCAAGGGACTCTGAAACACTGGCACTGTTGCTTGAACTTTCAGACACACTGACGCTGCTGCTGTAACTTACGGATTCGGAAACACTAGCGCTGCTGCTGGAACTGTCAGACGCACTGGCACTACTGCTGAAACTGGGCAATACACTGGCACTGCTGCTTGAACTTGGCGAAACAGTGACACTGCTGCTTGAACTGACGGATTCTGAAACAATAGCACTTGTGCTGGAACTGTCAGACAAACTGACACTGCTGCTGGAACTTGGCGACACACTGGCACTGCTGCCGGAATCTGAAATGGAGCAAGAAACGGACAAACTAGAATTGTCTTTTAGTAGAATAGACCGTTATGTATATTGATTCTAATTGCTTCTCCTTTTAAGAGAATCCATGAATTTAAGTACTCTTAAACATGACTTTCAGTAAATCTTATATATTTTTACTTTATCAAATACGCGAATAATAGCATTCTGATTCAGGGTTTTACCCTCGCACCTTGTCTTACCGGCAAAAGCATAGATGCAATGTTATGTGAGGTGAAACAAACAAAGATCGTTTGTCTCGCCTTCTTGCTGCAGGATAGCAGTGCAGTATCGAGCTTTTTAATTCATTAGCTGGCTGGCAACCGTTTCCAGCATATTTCAGCACTTCTACTTTGATGGATTAATACTGCCGCTCTTTCGTCAAACAAATGACCAGTCATTGGCGAACAAGTTATAGTTACTTGTTTACTTGTCATTACTTGTTACCATACCAACGGGTATAAGCTGATGAAAACGCTGTTAATTACAGCTCTTAATGACGAGTCTGGTGACCTCCATTTGTTATCATGGAATTGCAAGTTTTCAATTCAATTCAATTTTTATTTCTATAATTTTAAGTTTATAATATAAAGGATTACACAACCCGCATATAGTAGAGCTAATCGACGCGGGTTCTGTTATTTACAACCACATTTAGGTAAAAGTGATTTTAAAACAGGTAAGCTAAATGAATAAGATAAAAAAAGTAATCAGGTATACACATACATTAACAGATAACTAGTATTTACATGGATTGAACAAGAATTCATAAAAAGGAAATCATAATAGCCAGAGTTTGATGAATGGTAATGAGTAATTTTTGAGATTAACGTCGAGACTTCAAAATAATCATTCTCATCACCAAGCATCGCAAAAAATAATTGGCGAATTTTGCTTTGAAGTTTACGCTATTCAGGTCTCAAGCAATTCCATAACTTAGCTCCAAAAACAGAGAACGTGTTAGGTCGAATAGTCAGTCTTGATTTATTAACATACAAGTTACCAGCATCAGAAAATCTGGTGTTTTATGAATGGACGTCAGAAGAACAGGGAAATACATCACAGATATTCTTAGGCGCAGAGTTGGTAGATACATCGTGCATAAGAGAAGATATTGTTTCAAAATAAAGCATACTGAGGGGTAAAACATGGGCGGAGACAAACAAACGAATAGCATGAGATCTATTACCAGCAAAGAACATTAATCAAAGAGGTCGTTTTTGTAAGATAAAGATCTTTTTACACTAAAATTGTGCAGCTTGCCCCCAGGGTGCAATTCCATAGTATGTATAGGGGAAAATCAAAGAACGAGAAATTTTGGTTAGAATATTTAAGGGGACGGTGTGCCTTAAGTTTCCACTTTATAAAAAGTTTAATAAATATTGGACTGGTTTCACAACATAAAGATGGCTCCAAAATCCCTCTTACAATTTGTTAAAACTTGGAACAAAGTTGCATTATTAGTATGTTCAAATATGCTAATCACAATTCCACACTAACCCAGAGTGGGTGGGGGTGGAGGAGGGGTCACATGACTTGCCTTTAACGGAAAATCTCGTAGATCTAAAATCAAGGGCGTTTCAAGCGGTTGTGCTGTTGTAGCGGCAACCGTCACGAAGATTGCCAAAACATGTTTAGTGCATTTTTTGAAACGTTATTGTAGCATCAACTAAAATTGTATGGATACATATTGTTCTCTCTTGGAGCGGCTTCAATGAAATCAAAAAATAAAAATAAAAATGTACAACTTATATATAGCTTGTTGCACGATATGGCCACCTAAAAAATGCAAAAACACATTCTGTGCTGCAGTCCTTGAAATATTTCATGTGCGGACTGCAAACCCTAACATATATAACTTTAATTCTCCGCTAAGTTTCTCTCGACTTGCACACTTACACAACAGGTACGATGTTGAAGTTGCTGTGATGCAGGGACAATAACAAACAGAGGAACTCAAAGAGGCAAAAGCACTAATTGTATTGTTTTTGTTGGTCGCTACGTTGTAGAAGATTTGAGAACTCTGGTCAGAAACGCTGGATGAAATGAAACCACCGCTTTTTGAATGACATAGAAACTCATGGAAAGAAAGTTAACGACTCACTCATTGACGAGGAAACGGCCTGACTCAAGTACGTCGACGAACTAGACGAGACGAAATCACCTTGACTGGTGAATTCTGGAACTGCTGACGCGCTTGTTGCCAGAGACCGAGCTTTGCTTGATACATCGATTAATGAAAACAAAAATATTGTTATGTGATGTGATGATTATTAATGTTCTGAAGCCGCCTTAAAAAGCCCTGATTAATGTATATCATGCCACGCGAATAAAATGTCGATTACGACAAATAAGCTACTTTCTTTTACTAAAAAAATGGTCGAACTTTTTATCGTGAAAGTCAAAAAACCGTGACCACTTTAATGTTATTTTAAATTGTCGATTGTGTAGCCAGCAATCAGATGCGAGAAAAACCGCAACAAAGCAAACAAATTAACGATGTCTCAATCAGTCACGAAACTTCGATCATTTTTCCTTCCAAAAAAGGCTGTTACCCTTTAGTTCTATAATTACTTATTTAACCTGCTCTATTTGTGCAAGCAAAACCAGAAGTTCCAGCTACTTTAAATGACGTGTGGCTCAAACCTGTACACACGGACTTGCAGCTAAGGGTACAAAACCAGACAGACAGCTCCTTTATATTCAACTTTATGCGTTGCTATATTATCAATGAAAAACAAATCCAGCCTAATTTTAGAATAAAGGTTATTATAAAGGTCATAGATAATGTAGACAGTTTTACAAAATGGGGTAAAAGTGAGTTCTAAATTCATGAATGGTGAATTCACAAATTTGAAATTCTTTTATCGCTTATTAGCTAGGACTTATTAGTCCGTTCCTATATGGCTGTAGCTCAGCGAGAAGGCAAGATGGACCAAATCCTGCGCTATGATTGGCTACCCGAAAGACTGAGACTTTTTCCGTTACCAGGTGCCTTTATATTTCGGTATCAATCCGTCTGTCCTAGTTACGAAAGTTTGCAGGTTCCATTGACATATAACCGTGAAAGCAAAGGCCAAACGGCATGCAGCGGTGGGAATTAAAATGCCATTAAAAGAAGGAATTAACTGGGAGTAGGTTAATTGATCATTTTCTTGAGTCCATGTACAAATATTGCTGGGTATTTCTTGTGCGAAAACTACATCATATTATTCTTCACAAAAAGTCTCATACATTTCTTAACTACTGCCATGTAACCTATGCTGTTTTCACGGAAACATCGCATTCCGAATAAATCAACATTCACTTTCTTGTAACACGAGAAATGACTCGGTCGCGGATTCATAACAAGTGATCATGTGACCACGATTTACCGTTCGCATCTCTTGCATCCCGAAGTCTTAAATCGATTACTTCTCTAAGGTATGTGATTTGTAGCTCTGGCCAAATTTGTTGACTTGTTCACTGTTATGAATAACGTATTGTTCTTCTATCAACCGAAGGGACGCATCAAAGTCGCGGTATGTTAACCGTTAGCTTGGTCACCTACTGCAAACTACGTTTTCTTCAGTGATTATACAGAAAACAATGCATCTTCCTGAGAACTATCGGGAAGCAATATTTTCATCTAATAAAGCGAGTTGGAGGGCTTAAGTTAATCAAGTTTTGGCAGTCAATGCAGATTTATATTGTTCGATGTTTCACGAATATGACCTTATACAGAATGCATACTTTATATTCTTGTGATTTTTAGTAATAACATAGTCACATATGATTTCCGTAATTTCCAATGTAACTTGAACGCAGATATATCGAGCTTTCTTCCATGCGATTGTTCTATAGTCTTCCAAGTTGCAAGCTTTGTTTCAGCGATGAAATAACACGAGAGGTATTTGTTTCACAAAGCTGCGACTGTAACGGGTGAGCACAACGGGAATCTCTTAACAGTGTTCCTTAAAACCAACCCTTGAAGAGCAGAAATTCCGGAATAAATCATGCACACAAACTAGAAATGATATTCTACCATTGCAGTGTTTCCTGCGCTAAACAGACGAGCGCGTAAAATTCTTAAGATGTAATTAATTGCAACTGTTAAAATTCCAAACAACTACATTATTTATATTCATGCATAGCACCTTCTTCATCTGTGGTAGCATTCACTACAGAGCTCCCATCACTAATGCCAACCATGTTTCTTGCAAACACTTTAAAGTAGTATGTTGTCCAAGGTAAGAGGTTTCCAAGAGAAGCACTTGTATTGGACACCACACAGGAACTATCTGACAGGGATCCTTGACAGACAGCATCTACAAACACTTCATTATTTTGACTTCTCTTCACTGTGTAGTTTTGAATTGCACTGTTTCCATCAAAACCAGAAATCCAGGAAATAACCACTACTCGAGAGCTCTTTGAATCAACTGACACATTCAACGGTGGGTGTGGTTTCACTGTAGAGTTGATTTATAGAAACTCTTTTCAAAAACAATCCATGTACGATTAAAATTGTTTTATTATTAATCGTATCTATAGCAAAATCCCTCATTGTAATTGGTTCCTCGCACTTATTTGCCATGTAATCTGCGCCGATCACAAGGGTGTCCAATTACAGGTAACCCCTTACAACTTTTTTTTTTTTAATAGGCCATTTCCGAGTTACCTTGAGCCTCTGTTTCAAAATGAGTCTTCGTGGAAAAACTCTTCTCATGAAAATAATTTTAAGGACGATGCCTACTAAATACAAAGGTTTTTGCGCCAGGTTAGGACCACGCGGAAAAAGTAGATCTTTGCAAGAGCTATTGGAATCCACAAGGAAAACTCGGGGTAGCCATGCATTTTTCGAGATAATTAGCCTTGAATGTCAACAAAAATGCTGACATCAGCATTTTTCTAAAAAAAATTGATGGAAAGGATGTTTCTTCACAGATTTCCTTAGAATTTGACTTTTCATATAGAAAAACAAACACATTTATAAAGATCTTAAGATAAATGGTAAATGGTAACATAAAAACCCTTTTTGGTATGCTTTTAATAAGAAAATCGCTGTAAAAGCGCTTTTAGCGTCTCTGGCATGCTTCCTCTGGTTCAGCTTAAATAAGTCTAAATATCGTTTGCTCACAACCAGAAACTAATCATTTGTTGAATAGGCTTGTCATTTCCATTTTGCATCTTTTAAAGTTATTGATCTTTTTTGAAAGGTTTAACCGTGCCCGCTACACTTTTTCCTGTCACCTCCTCAGTAAGTAAAATATCTGCGTATTTCGCACTTGTTTTGCGCGCGCAGTACGCCATCTGCAGGTACATGTTTACAGTTGGATTTCAGTATAATTTTCGACAAGTAACAGCCAGTTTTTCAGCTGGAAGAAGTTAACCGTTAGTGGTTAGTGGTATGCTGCTATTTTGGTGTTCCTGGTTTAAGTACAGGTTCATTAAACTTGATTTGGTCACGGTAGAAAAATTTTGGCCCATTGGATACCTGTAATGGGACACCTACGTGATTTGCACGTCAATCACGCGCGCTTTAATGGTTACTTTAACGCACATTGAAACACGTACGATCTACAGAAATCAGTTTCATAAATGACTTACTTCTATGTGGACTCTAAGCTGAAGTTTTTGAAAATTTTAATCCGTAGTCACACACACCTTGAATGATGATTGATGTTGCATCTAATGAGTTACCAACATCATTGACAACAAGACAAGTGTAATTCCCAGCGTCTTGTGGTGTAGTTGCATTTATTTCTAATTGTACTTGGCTTTGATTGAAATGTGGAATAGTTACTCTTGAGTCATTAATCTCCACACTATCATTTCTTGCTATTACTGTTCCATTTTTGTTCCACTGCACTTCAGACACCGGTGGCAAAGCATTGTACTGGCATGTCAGAAGTAGTAATCTTCCTTCTATCACAAACTGTTCTTGAATACCAATAATCGTCACTTCTGGCGCAACTGCAACTGTGAAATTGTTTCAGTTAGTTGCAAACTTGTCTCAGTTAATCTAAAATAAAATAAAGTGGAATGAAATACAACATAAAATGAATTAAAACGGGCAGTCATCCACTTTTCTCAGATCAAACTGGATTTGGGAGGAGCTGGTATTTTATCTATCAACCGAATTTAAAATAGCATTTTTTTTTCAGTAGTACGTTGTTTCAGTTTGGGAGGCTCAACTAAACCATATAAGCGCCCTTAGAGGCTCAAATAAACCAAAGAAGCCACCCTTAGATGTAGCCCGAGGTTTCAAGGCCTGCTTTGGCAGGGGCAACTGGGTTACTGGGGTAGATCAATACACTCGCTGATATTGTTAAAACCTGAGCCATTATTAAAGTAGAAAGAACTACTCTAAGGACGGTGCCTAGTTTTGTTAGTCTTTTATCATTCTATGTGAAACTTGAACAATTAAACGTCAGCAAATGGCCAAAATGAACGACCGAGTACCTAAGGAAAGACTCTGCACCAGCAGGTTAAATCACGTTTTTCTCAAAATCTACCCGTATGACCCCGCCTCAAAATTTCAGGAATAAGAAATTGGCTCTGATTCAACATTGATGCAAAGTAAAATAAAAATCAGTAAATGGACGGAGACACCGTTAATTTGTTTGCTTTGTGGACGTTCTTAGGCTTGTCACGCGTGACAAGCCTTAGAACTTCTGCGTGGGAGGCCAACGGCGACACAGATGAGAACAAAAATTTTGTTATGTGATGTGATGGTTATTAATGTTCTGAAGCCGCCTTAAAAAGCCCTGATTAATGTATATCAGGCCACGTGAATAAATTGTCGATTACGACAAATAAACTACTTTCCTTTATTAAAAAATGGGCGAACTATAGTGTAGCCACCAATCGGATGAGAGAAAAAACCGCAACAAAGCAAACAAATTAACGGTGTCTCAATCAGTCACGAAACCACATTTCGATCGTTTTTCCTTCCAAAAAAGGCTGTTACCCTTTAGTTCTATAATTACTAATTTAACCTGCTCTATTTGTGCAAGCAAAACCGGAAATTCCAGCTACTTTAAATGACGTGTGGCTCAAACCTGTACACATGGACTTGCAGCCTAAGGCTACAAAACCAGACAGACAGCTCCTTTATATTCAATTTCATCCGTTGCAATATTATCAATGAAAAACAAATCCAGCTTAATTTTAGAATAAAGTTTGTTATAAAGGTCATAGATAATGTAGACAGTTTTATAAAACGGGGTAAAAGGGAGTTCTAAATTCATGAATGGTGAATTCACAAATTTGAAATTCTTTTATCGCTTATTAGCTAGGACTTATTAGTTCGTTCCTATATGGCTGTAGCTCAGCGAGAAGGCAAGATGGACCAAATCCTGCGCTATGATTGGCTACCCGAAAGACTGAGACTTTTTCCGTCAGCAGGTGCGTTTGTATTTCGGTATCAATCCGTCTGTCGCAGTTACGAAAGTTTGCAGGTTCCATTGACTAGCATGTAACCGTGAAAGCAAAGGCGAAACGGCATGCAGCGGTGGGAATTAAAATGCCATTAAAAGAAGGAATTAACTGGGAGTAGGTTAATTGATCATTTTCTTGAGTCCATGTAAAAATATTGCTGGGTATTTCTTGTGCGAAAACTACATCATATTATTCTTCACAAAAAGTCTCACGCATTTCTTAACTACTGCCATGTAACCTATTCCGTTTTCACGGAAACATTGCATTCCGAATTACTCAACATTCATTTCTTGCAACATGACAAATGACTCGGTCGCGGATTCATAATAAGTGATCATGTGACCACGATTTACCATTCGCATCTCTGGCATCCCGAAGTCTTAAATCGATTACTTCTCTAAGGTATGTGATTTGTAGCTCTGGCCATATTTGTTGACTTGTTCACTGGGATTAATTAGATTGTGATTTATTATCTTTTTAGATTGTGGTAAGTTCAACCGAAATGCCGGCTCCACAATGAGACGCCAGTTAATAGGTTATTTTGTCTACCCGCGAATGAATAGCGTATTGTTCTTCTATCAACCGAAGGGACGCATCAAAGTCGCGGTATGTTAACCGTTAGCTTGGTCACCTACTGCAAACTACGTTTTCTTCAGTGATTATACAGAAAACAATGCATCTTCCTGAGAACTATCGGGAAGCAATATTTTCATCTAATAAAGCGAGTTGGAGGGCTTAAGTTAATCAAGTTTTGGCAGTCAATGCAGATTTATATTGTTCGATGTTTCACGAATATGACCTTATACAGAATGCATACTTTATATTCTTGTGATTTTTAGTAATAACATAGTCACATATGATTTCCGTAATTTCCAATGTAACTTGAACGCAGATATATCGAGCTTTCTTCCATGCGATTGTTCTATAGTCTTCCAAGTTGCAAGCTTTGTTTCAGCGATGAAATAACACGAGAGGTATTTGTTTCACGAAGCTGCGACTGTAACGGGTGAGCACAACGGGAATCTCTTAACAGTGTTCCTTAAAACCAACTCTTGAAGAGCAGAAATTCCGGAATAAATCATGCACACAAACTAGAAATGATATTCTACCATTGCAGTGTTTCCTGCGCTAAACAGACGAGCCCTGGTATTACATAACATCGATAACTAATGTTATTGTTCAAAGTGTTCACTAATCAGCGGGCTATCAGCACTTAAGCCATTCAAGTACAACATAGGATACTAAGCGAGACCTTGAATCCCATTCCTGTCTATTTAAGTAATGCTTAGTTAAGGTGAGTACCGTGCACTTGTAACCGAATAACGGGGGCTCTGTCCTGACAAATTTTTAGCCGCATTCACCAGCTGCCTATTCAATGCGCAACGCCCAGGAGACTTTTTCTTCGATTCTTTTCTCGCTGAAGGCTTTTATCTTTACCCACAGACGTCCGAAACTAAGCAAATAGATAATACACTTTTCCACTTACCATACGACAGGAGAAATCCTTGAAGGATGATAACTGTCACGATGAAATAAAATTTTGCCATTGTCGCTACTCTGTTGTCGTTTTAAATATACCTTCCAAAAGACTTCAGTCAAGACACGATTAACCTGAACCTCAGGAGCCAGGGACCGGAATTCTAAACTGATTATGAGATTTTGTCAGGACAATGAATTCAAAGGTTTTGAGAGGGACAATTTATCGGTTCCACTCACAACCACATTCGGATGCGACGCTATGACATGAAATGGCTGCTTTGCCCCTCAATTTTCTCGACCACGTCCAAATAACCATAACAGCTACCCCAAACAAGTGCTATATCCCCGAGGCTACACTTTATTTATTTTTACCGCAACGTCTACATAACTAAAAAGTTTGAGTTAATTACTGTTGGAAACAAAGACCTGGAAATTAATTAAAAAAAAAAAAAATTCCAATAAACTATACATCAGTAGAAAGTTTAATAAATGTTGTTTACGATAGTAGTATAATTCAAGCGACCTTTTCTTTCAAGAAATGTCAGAAGCCGGTAAACCATTGAACGACCGAGGTTCCTTCTATTGAACTTATCGGATATCGAATGCTGCAGCACGAGCCAAATAGCGGCACATTCTTATTCACGCCAGGCATCAATGAACAAACGTGTGTCAGCCTATATATGTCGATATCCTGACTGGTTGTTAAGATATCCGCATGCAAAGATGTAGTAGCTAAGGGCCTGATTAAATGGCGAAGTTCAGCCCGGCTAGGGGGGCTGAAATTTTGTTGCGATTACATGACGAATTTCAGCCCGGGCTGAATTGCGGCCCGGGCTGAATCCTTCTCCAAGTAATCGCCAATTTGATTTCATGAGAATTTGTTTCAGAAGCCGGGCTGAAACTTCAGCCCGGCTAAGGGCCTGATTACATGGCGAATTTCAGCCCGGGCTGAAATTTCAGCCCGGCTAGCGGGGCTGAAATTATGTTGCGATTACATAACGAATTTCAGCCCGGGCTGAAATATTAGCCTCGGCGCCAAATATGAAATTGTGTGCGAAAAGTCTTCAGAGGATCAAAATGGCGCCGAGAACACGAATCGTGAAAATAGGCGCGTTGCTTCTCTCGTAGTTTGACCTTTTGTTGGCGCTCAATTTTAAACTTTTTGGGATAGTAACACCCTACAATGATGATGGAACTGAAACGAAACCTGTCTCTCAACCAGAAAGACGTACTTTTATAGAAAGAAAATATGTCCTCAAGCTAGCCGAGTTCATAGCTTCCCTGACAGCCTCGTGCTGTTTAATCTTGTCTCGATGTTCTTATATTCCATCAAAGCTTTGAAATTAGAGAGATTCTCTATTTTATCGCCTTTATTCCATTGAGATCGTTTCTACTTCTTAGCGGCAGCCATCTTATTTCCTGCTTTTCAGCCCGGGCTGAAATTCCGTTTCGATTACATGGGATTTTTTCAGACTTTTCAGCCCGGGCTGAATTGCGGCCCGGGCTGAATCCCTCTTCATGTAATCGCCAATTTGATTTCATGAGAATTTGTTTCGTAAGCCGGGCTGAAATTCCAGCCCGGCTAACCAGGCTGTAATTTTAGCCCGGGCTGAAATTCGCCATGTAATCAGGCCCTAACCAGGCTCAAATTTCAGCCCGGGCTGAAGTTCGCGATGTAATCAGGTCCTAAGAATGTGTGCGACGATTCGAGACGTCATGGAAAAACTCAAAAGTGAAGTTACTCAAAATTAGGCTTGTTTACTGAATGTAGTTGCATGGTTCCAGTTAAAGTCTCTTGACTCAATAAATAGAAGTGCGAGTAGGAGATTGCGTACGACTACGTCGACCACTATACGTTTCAAACCTAGTACTTTTACATCTACACGGTGACCAATCCTGTGCCGATAGTCTCCTATTCATCTGCTCGGAGAGCAGTTAATTAGGACTCTGGAAACGTACGTAACTGGACTCAATTTCAAAAGGCGTGCTAGTTTAGTTTTGCCATCAGTAGGTTCCTAACATGAGCCTAAGGCAACGTTCTAGTTGAGTGCTACATAAACTAATGCGGGACTATGCAGTTGACGTTCAATTTAGTCAAGTTGATAGATTGCCAGACAAATTAATCTTTTCGGAATGGTCAAGAATGGTTCTTAATGATTTGGCTGAGTGCATACACCAAAATAAGGTCTGTAGTGAGAATAATATATAATGAGACCCAAGCTGAAATTAAGCAAAAATAAAATTACCTGCTATCTTTCTTGTTTTCTAAAGTCAGAGCCGTGGGCGTTGAAGTTTGCAACGGAGAAATTTGTAACTTCAAGAGTGCGTCCAGATAAGCAGATGAGTTTGCTTGGAATAAATTAAACCTTGATCACTGGTTTGTGTCAATCTGTAGCACTAAACTGAAAGCACATTTTGAATCACTGAACAATATGAACCTTATGACATTGAACGCGATCCACATGTTTGTTCATCCCACGAACAAATTAAGACGATCAAGCTCTACTCAAAGAAAGAATTAATTTAAAACAAAACATGTACGACATTCCAACTGTTCAGCTTAAATCAGCCAATACGTACGACAAAAATGTATTCATAAAACAAATGAGCCATTAGTAGTCATCCATCCTTGAACTCCTTCCTCTATTCTTTTGAATCTGACGTGCACGCACTAACTCACTAGTTTCATCCCTCGTCTCACTCACTACCAAATGCATCACAAACAAATGGACACACGGACACTTGCTTCCGTAATCAACAAAGACCGGCGTTCTGACCAACACATATTATGTGATTCTTTCAATATACAGAACGGCAAAAATTACGCCATGTTCTCAATATATGAATACTAGTTTCATATGCAAAATAACATTAACACATATAGACGCTCTTTCTCGCCGATGTTCAGCGGCGAGGTAATTTTGTCTGTACAATAAAGCAACCAAAATCTCACCGATGTTCAGCGGCGAGGTAATTCTGTCTGTATAATAAAGCAACCAAAATCTCGCCGATGTTCAGCGACGAGGTGATTCTGTCTGTATAAGAAAGCAACCAAAATCTCGCCGATGTTCAGCGGCGAGGTAATTCTGTCTGCATAATAAAGGAACCAAAATCTCGCCGATGATCAGCGGGGAGGTGATTCTGTCTGTATAATAAAGCAACCAAAATCTCGCCGATGTTCAGCGGCGAGGTAATTCTGTCTGTATAGTGAAGGAACCAAAATCTCGCCGATGTTCAGCGGCGAGGTAATTCTGTCTGTATAAGAAAGCAACCAAAATCTCGCCGATGTTCAGCGGCGAGGTAATTCTGTCTGCATAATAAAGGAACCAAAATCTCGCCGATGATCAGCGGCGAGGTGATTCTGTCTGTATAATAAAGCAACCAAAATCTCAGAATTACCTCGCCGCTGAACATCGGCGAGATTTTGGTTGCTTTATTATACAGACAGAATTACCTCGCCGCTGAACATCGGCGAGATTTTGGTTCCTTTATTATACAGACAGAATTTCCTCGCCGCTGATCATCGGCGAGATTTTCGTTCGGTATATAACAGAAATTAAATTATCACATATTCCAACATTTACATAAAATAGTTTCAATATATATATTTAAACATTCACATAATATGTGAATATATGTAAACCCAACAAAGACAACTCTTGCTTAATTCTAGAAATCACTGTTCTTCTTTTAACGATCCATTTTAAATGATTAGCATCAGATTCACGCATATTCAAAATTTACGGTAGTTATAGATGTCACACATCTTTTCAAAAAAAAAAATGGAAGACACAGATTGTCAATTCATACTGAATTTGCAAATCATGGTTCCTTCAGTCCCAAACGGGTGTCCAGCGAATTTGTTAAGTCTTCAAATGCCGTAACCATTCAATCCGGGAGGTGGCGTTTGGCCTTCGTCCCTGCACCAGAGTCTCGTTGACGTTGCCCATGATCCACAACAAGGATCGGGTATCCGGTTCAATTCCGGACCGACAGTACAATAACAAGCCCAGGGCTGGAGGAAGGAGGGGGATTGGGGTAGTGGCAAGGTGTGTATGACGGGAAAGGGAAGAAGGTGTCGGTTGAGTGCCTGGAATTACTTTTGCGGTCATATCACTGGAAAAAAATTGCGTATCAAAGATGTTTGGTTTTTGTCCGTATAGAGATGTCGAGTGTTAACAAAAATACCTCATTGAAGAACTGAGCATGCTAAAAATCGGAAAGCCCGCGTAAAATGTTCAAATGCCGATTGGACTGGAACTCTTATGTCTTATGGGCTTTTATTCGAGGAGTAAGAAGGCAGGGAGAGAAAAGATTTGACTGAAACAACTAGCATAAAGAAAGAAATTGGGCATCTGAGCTTGGGGAAGATCGACGTTTCTGCATTACTACGTCCTCCTTCGGCAGGCAAGAAAAGTAGCCCAGATGAGTTCGTTTTCTGAGCAAGCACTTGGAAATAAACAGCATATACTCGCCAAGATCACTGTGTGCACGTGCGTGTCTTGGTGCGTTGGCTCTACCGCGAAAACTAAATTCATGTGGTTATCGATTGAACATCGCTTGACCAAATTCAGTCGATATTTAACACTTAATCACTGGCCTAACATAACCACGTGTGGTAAATATCCTTGTGCTTGTGTTATGCCTGAGCGGTATTTCGTTTTCACTTGTTGCAGCGCAAACGCAAACATAAGCGCAAGCACAAGATAAAGGAAAAATTTGATCCTTGTGCTTGTGCTTGCGCTTGTGCTTATGCCTGCGTCAAGGCCGTTTTAACGGCGAAGTAAGAATTGTTGTGCTTGCGCTTGTGCTTGCGTCGCTAGTGAAAACCAGGCTTAAATGACAAAGAGACGAAGTGCTTTGTAATCCCTTTTAAGTAGAATCACAGGAATAAGTACAGAAAGAGGTTGCACAACATCACTCTAGGAAGCTTCAAAAATCACAGATTGCATTTCAACAATAAATGTATTGCACATTAATTTGCCAAAGCAATTCCTAGAAAGCGTGGATCTAGCCTGTGAAAATGGAAAAGCGCAAATGTTTCGAAATGGTATATCGGCTTTGACAAGGCTCACGGATTTTACCTGCATGATTACATTTTCAATAATTCGCACATCTTCATTATTGAGTTATTTAGTAAATAAACCCCTTCTGGCGCCTGGTATGTCGGCTGATAATGTCCGCGGGTGATATATTGTCCGAAAAATGAATATTTGGCCGAGAAGCGAAGCTTCGAGGGCAAATGTGAAATTTTGAGGACAGTCTCTCAGCCAAGGACTTTATCGGCCGACATACCAGCGAGCCAGAAAGGGGTTTATTTATTTTATAACCCTCCCATTAATTTTCTGCATATTTTATTGACTCTTTTGTACTTCACAGTAAATGGTTTGAACCCAGGAGTATCAGTAGTTCGTATAGTGTGATCGTCCGGGTGAGTGTAGTTCTGAAAAGAACTGTTGTTGGTGACTGACGTTTCGACAACCTGAGCGGAAGTTATCTTCAGAGTCAAGTGAATAGTGTTTGTCAGTCGATGATCTTATAAGTCTGGTCTGTTGAACGTGATTGGTCAGTATAGCCATGATGGTATTGGCTGAAAGACTCGTGTAAAGTTTGTCATCAGTCATTGGTGGGTTTCGATCCGTCTATTGTTAGTCAAGTAGGTCGGTTTTGGTCCGTGTATTGTTAAGTCGGTCTGTTAGAAGTCCGTTTGTCGGTTTCGTTTCTGTCGTGGATAAGTCGTTTGTAAGGCGCCGGTAGTTGTTGACATCTGTTAAGAGGCGTTTGTTCTAGGTTAGTGTACCAGCTTTCCAGGGTCAGTCGTTGAGAATAGTTTGTACTGTAGGTTAAGCACTGAGCAGAGTCCCAGTCAATGTTGTGGTTTGTCAGTTGATGATGTACAGCAATGTGATTGTTGGCATCACCATTTCTCGTGGCTCGTTTGTGTTCAGTCAGTCTCGTGTTAAGGTTTCTGCCAGTCTCACCAATGTAGGAAGCCTGGCAGTCGGAGCATTTGATCTTGTAAACTGCTCCCTGTCTGTCGTTAGGTTCGTCTCTGTCTTTCACGTTGGTCAGTAAGTGTCGTAACGTAGTTGTAGGTTTGTGGGCTACACGAATGTTGTAGGGCTGTAGGATCCGCGAGATGGTCTCAGAAGTGCCCTTAATGTAAGGTATAGTCACTGTAGTAACAGGCGTAGGGTTCCTGTTCGTAGCGTCAGCTTCAGTAGGTTGGTAAATGTTTCGTCTAATAAAGTCAGCGTTGTAGTTGTTTTTGTGAAAAACACGTTCAAGGTATCTGTTTTCGTCACGTAAGCTGTCCGGTGTGTCACAAACTAGTTGCGCTCGTCTCGTCAAAGTCTTTATAGTCGTGGCTTTGTGTGAAGTCGGGTTGTAGGATGATTCGTCAAGTAATCTGTCGGTATGCGTCGGTTTTCTGTACACTGTCGTTCGTAGTTCGTTGTTGTCGCGGCTTACCAAACAGTCTAGAAAAGGAAGTTTTCCATTTTCTTCGATCTCTTTAGTGAACTGGATGTCGGCGTTCTGTTCGTTTAGGTGGTCGTGAAAATCGTCAATTTCGTCTTTGTGAACGACCTAACGACAGACAGGGAGCAGTTTACAAGATCAAATGCTCCGACTGCCAGGCTTCCTACATTGGTGAGACTGGCAGAAACCTTAACACGAGACTGACTGAACACAAACGAGCCACGAGAAATGGTGATGCCAACAATCACATTGCTGTACATCATCAACTGACAAACCACAACATTGACTGGGACTCTGCTCAGTGCTTAACCTACAGTACAAACTATTCTCAACGACTGACCCTGGAAAGCTGGTACACTAACCTAGAACAAACGCCTCTTAACAGATGTCAACAACTACCGGCGCCTTACAAACGACTTATCCACGACAGAAACGAAACCGACAAACGGACTTCTAACAGACCGACTTAACAATACACGGACCAAAACCGACCTACTTGACTAACAATAGACGGATCGAAACCCACCAATGACTGATGACAAACTTTACACGAGTCTTTCAGCCAATACCATCATGGCTATACTGACCAATCACGTTCAACGGACCAGACTTATAAGATCATCGACTGACAAACACTATTCACTTGACTCTGAAGATGACTTCCGCTCAGGTTGTCGAAACGTCAGTCACCAACAACAGTTCTTTTCAGAACTACACTCACCCGGACGATCACACTATACGAACTCTTTTGTACTTATTGGGATAGCATTGGCGACCGGTTTTTTAATATTCTCAGTGGGCGGATTCCACGAAAAGAGTTTGTTTTTCTTCCGTGAAATAAAAAAACAAAGATGAAAAGGTAAAATTCTAGAGCTGGATTTATTCTTTTTAGCTTTGCTTCTTCTCGACAGAAACAGTCGCAGGGCAATTATCGACGTAGGCGGAGGTTATTGCGTGATAACTGCCCAGTAATTTTGCACCACGTGACGTAAAGTAGCCAATAGAATTGCGCGAAAATTAAGCGTGGGTTATAATATATGATAACGAGCTAATCCGATTGCTTATATAATAATGAGTTCATAAAAGCGAACAAGCTCTACTAAAAGCATAAACCCTTTCTTTCAGTGATTAGTAAAATGCTAAGAGTGGCAAATAACATCAATTCTATCCAAACACTAGAAGTATGTCTCATTATCAAACCATGTTTTGAACTTAAGCGAATTTTTGTCAATAAGCGAATTAATACACGATACATTAATGATAACACTCTTAGTATAAGCACTGAGTTAAGTTAGTTCTCGGTTTAGTTAGTTCAGTCCATAAGTGTAAAACATTTTTCAAAACATTTGTTCCTCAGTTTCACGTTATGATCAAGACAAATAATTTTACAACTTCGTAAGGGGTTTCGTTGGGGCATAAAAATTGGGGATAATGGTGTTGGAATCAGCTGATAGGTTTCAAATTTTAAGAACTTCTTATTACTACGACTTCAGTAACTGACGCTTTTAACACACTATTTTTTTTTTAATTATTCTGACCCAGACTGAATCTTCTTATCTTTCTGCCGATTTTAGGTCGGAAATATTCTTGTGAATATTCGTATTTTATATCTAACGTATGAAATTTCTGTTTTCTTGACTTTATGGCGTTGAATTAATTTTGGAGCCAGACTGCAGGCAATGAAGTCTGATATGACGCACATAGCCTCTTGCAGAAATGTGAGTAGCATCCAACATACGACTAGAGCTGTTTTGGCTCGTACTTAATCAAGTTTTGCCGCCGCGGTTTTAAAGAGGTAGAAATTTATACGGACATCTATCTATTAAATTGCACTTAAAAATTCTGCTTACATTTTCAATTTAGAAGCGCAGTTTCCAGTTTGGTGATTTGAACTCAACCTGTCATTAATTTCTCACAGCTTTTTTGGCAGATAACCTGTCGACGTAGAGCAGTTATTTTATCTCTCTTTGACTTTTGACTCTGATGTATTGCTATTTTGCTATATCACAAAAACGAATTATTACATTTTACAAAGAAAATAAAGAGGACAAAAATTTTTCAAATCTTAAACAGAACTTGACAACTTTGTTGGAGCAAATTTGAATTGAAAATAACACCGTCATATGGCAGAGTTAACCAACATCCGGTTTGTCTGTAGTTCATATTTAGATTCGGCTTTTCGAGATTCTCTGCAATACAACTGGTGTAAAGAAAAACTTACATGTGTAGGGACTAACCGATTCCCGCTTGACTACAACAAGAGGTATCAGGACTGTTGAGACTTCAACTGAGTTTTTCAGAGTTTAATCGTCTAGTACTAAGTCTAGTAATTCTACATCTTTTTCTATTTCTACTTCATACAACGTGACAATGCATTCACTTGTATGGTAATAGCTACGTCCGGGACTCGAGCCAAGGGTAAACTAGGTTGTACAAACAAAGGACTCGGATGTAAATCCTTATCGAACGCAGCTGACTTGATAAGCCGGCAAGCAGAGATTAACCAGTTGAAAACTATAAAAATGGAATAATCTTTACCAACAGCTAATTTTTGGTTCTATCAAGGGGAGGTATCAGCCAATGCCGCAAGAACGACATAATTAAACATGCACACAGGTAAACGTCCGAACACAAAGTTTTAGAATGAAACGTTCCGAATTCAAAGGTAAGAGGTGTTTAAGAACTGAGTTTTCCACATATGTGAAATAACCTTGGCTTGCCGAAACTAAGCTTTCTTAAAAAAGCATAATTTCTAAATATTTGGCTGCACAGCACATGTATAAGAAACTCGTCCATTGTCGTACGTCACTATACGTGTCCAATCGCTGGAGAGCAGCGCTTACTCTCTACAAACTATTTTCATGACAGCGAATGCATAATTTACGGTCCCGCTAGTTTCCTTTCTGGCACTTTTAAATCGTTACGCGGTTCACGACAGACCCAGAAACTGCATGTAATTGCCGTAGTCCTAGGGACAGTCGTTATGACTCAGACTGGATTCCCCTCCAACTCGAAGTGAGTGAATCCGAAGCCACTTTAAAGGCTTCTCGTTTTTAGAACAAGGTTCACCAGTAAAATTGAGAAATAAAAACAAACAGCTACTGACTAGCGAGCATAAATGAATTTTTCGCTGATCTTCCCGTCAGTTGTCAACAGCAGTTCCTATTCGTTGAACAAACCCCTTTCATTCCGCAATTCATGACGAAACGAAATGAAAAGCTTTTCACGAAAGCTTTACTGATTTTAACACCATATCAAACGGATGAAGAGTCGATAAGGGAAATGATAAGACTGTCATGAAATGTTCTTTACCCTTTTGAGAATATAACAGACCAAAGCATCGAAATGAGCTGCGAATTAAGTTAATTTTTGCATAAGTGAATGAAGCACGACGAAAATAGCCCTTAAAAAGGTTATATGCGGTTTGTTATTAAACAAGGAGTCCAATATTAATGGAAATAAGTTTATGATCAGTGCAAGAAGTGTGATATCGGCGACAACGCCCGTTCCCAACCAATCAGCATAATATCGTAACGGAAGCTCTTGAAAACAACAGCATGAAACAACGCTGTTTAAGTTTCGATGTTAAAGTGCTAAACAAAGCTAAATATAACTTACCTTGGATCAAAGCAGAGAGCCAAACTACAAAACATACTGCTATCCGTATGCTGTTGTGGCAGGACATTGCTGTATTGTCGCTTCAATTAGCTTGGAGTTATTTTGCCATTAATCATGTGTTAATCGTTAAGTATTATTGTGCCATTAATCATGTGTTAATCATGTGTTATTCACATTGTTAGCCTCGTCTACTCAAAGAGATAGTTAGGGACTGAACGGTATGACCAAATCAAGTCTGTTCGATGAGGTTTTGGACTCTCAGAAAATCTCCATTTTCACTCAAAAACACAATTGTGAATTGAAAGATCATTTATATTTTGAGTTACGGCTAGTTACCGTTAATGAAAAGCAGTTTTTACTTTTGATCATGTCAGTTGATAAGCAAACAGTTATTGACAGGTTTATTGTTTGAGGGTGGAATAACGGACTTTGTCTGGCTTTCCAAGAAAACGACCTTTGCCCCAAGCTATGCCGCTCAGCTTTTGGAATTTCCAATTTCTTTTGAAATTTTGATATGTGCTGGGAATAAACTATTTTGTGTTAGCTATATCCCGAATACCTTTTGTTTCGGCAAAATTCTAATAACAAGCCCAGGGCTGGAGGAGGGAGGGCGGTTGGGATAGTGGCAAGGTGTGTATGGGTGAAAGGGGAAGAAGGTGTCGGTTGAGCACGTGGAATTATTTTTTAGGCCGTATCATGACAAAAATATTACGTATCCAAAATGTTTGGTTTATATCAGAAGCAATACAAACTGTATCTTTACAAGCAATTCAAACTGTACCTCCTAGATTCTCAAGCTGTTTCTTGAGAGAAATTTGTTTGATCAGCCTATTAATTACCTCTTACACGTCCTATTGTTTTTTATATAATCATCAGTATGTCTAATAAGTAATTTATATAATGCACTTTGCACTATTTTTAGTTATATATAAGCTTATTGACTACGCTAGTTAATTTAATGTGGCAGTGACCAACTCGAAAGCCTTAGCTACTTTGGTCACTGCACATATTTACTTTCCATTTATTGAAAATAAATTGTTTCTGTGTTCTTGTTGCTAATATCCTTAAGGCTGAATTATGGAAAATAGTGCTAAATTCTCAGAAGAAAGAAGGATCGTTTGATATAAATTAATGACAATAGATAGATGTTTGCGTGCTCTTCGTTTTAAATCGATTTGTCCTGTTATCAAATTTTAGAAATGTCTTTATTTGTATTTCTGTTGTTAATAATATCTACTGCTAATGTAGCTTTTATTATTTGTATCTTTATATTTTTGAGGAACACAAGTTCGTCAGTAATGTTAGTTACTATTACGTGTCACTCTCATAAAATAAAGTCTCTTAGTTAATATGTACGTAATATTTTTTTTGTAGATTGATTGTAAGAAATACTGCAAAACAATAACCAATCTCAAATCAGATGTCGCTTGTTAAAAAAAAATACCTCATTGAAGAACTGAGCATGCTACAACTTAATGGGGAAAAATCGGAAAGCCCACGTAATATGTTCAAATGCCGATTGGACTGGAAATCTTATGGGCTTCTATTAGAGGAACGGGAAGGTAGGGGAGGAAAAGATCTGACTGAAATTGCTGGCATGGAAAAAAAATTTTGGCATCTGAGCTTGGGAAAGATAAAACTACCGACATTTCCGCATTACTGCCTCCTCCTTCAGTAGGCAAGAAAAGTAGCCCAGATGAGTGCGTTTTCTGAACAAACGCTTCAAAATAAATAGCTTATGCTTGTCAAGATGAGTGAGCACACGTGCGTGTCTTGGTTTGTTTGTCGGTTGATCTACACCACTTTAAAACCCCAACTTTAATTCGTTCTTGTCAATTGGCGTCTGTTTTGTTTTTAAGGCTAGGGGCATTGTATTGTTTACCTATTGTTTCGTTTGGCCAGTATAAAGAACCTTTATACGATGCAGGTCACCCCAAAATGATTGTTATGGGAAACGTTTATGGCTACATAACTTTGAATATAAATCTGCCATGCATGACCTTTTGCTATTAAAAAGTGGATGTTAAAAAAAAATATATAGTGGAGCAGATAAAACCATCGCAAAATAACCTTAAGCAGCTTTCTCTTTTTACATCCCCAATACATTTCTGGCTTAGTTTAAGGTTATTCCTCAGAATTGCATTGCGCATTCCTACTGCGCACGATTTTCGCGTCATTAGCGCTCTCGTAAGAGCGTGCACATACAAAATGGTGGCTTTTTTTTTAAACGGTTCGGGTTACGAGAGACAAGAGAGTGCGGGGACCTATGGATTTTTTTTACTTAGTTTGATTGCAGCGATCACCTTCTTTCTATACAGTGAATATAGACCAGTTGCTATTGCAGAGTAACAAATTATCACTGAAAATGAGAGCATAGCAAGCACTCGTAAACAGTAAGATGTGCCCTCAAGAACACTGCGTGCTTGGAACATATTGAATCCCTGTCGACTAAATATAGGTACCTTTATCATGAAACGTACATCAAATCGCTCCTTAACATTGATGCAGTACATCTATTGTTGTATTTCTCGCTTAACTTTCTCCCCATTTTTCTGCTCTCACAAGGCGTAAAGTGTGTGGTTTAAATGTAAACGTTTTTAAAAGCAGACAATTTAAGGAATTATGGAGTTTATTGAGGGTCGTCCTGCTCCTAATCGAATATGGGGACCCCCCTTTTTATTTCAAAATTTAAGTTCTTTTGATGTAAGCAGCCAACGGGCAAAATTTGAATGAAAATCTTTTGCGCATTCTTTTTCGGGGGAATGACCTTAATCGGTTATCAAAGAGCTGTTCCACCATGAATAGAATTGCTTCAGCTGAAATCTTTAAACTATTGAAAACTACATATAGGCTCTTGGTTTGTGGCAAAAATAACATTCCGTCGCGTAAAAATACTTAAGGTAATTCCCCCGAAATAAAACTGCCAATAGATTTTTGTTAAAAATTTGTGTACTGAATATTTATCATATGAGAACTTTAATTACAATATAAAAAAGGAGGGTGCCCATGCTCGTTAAGGAGCAGCGAGGCATTGAAAATGTCCCATTTTAGCGTTATTTGATACTTATTACAAGAATGCATTCCAAGTTACTGTAAACTCTTTGTGAGCCCAGGCTCATGAAAACACGATTTAAACTACAGTAAATACTTGTGTCGGACACATATAAACTTTTTAAGTTTGATTTTGACAGACAACTGAATCCTTGTTAAAATATTGGAACCAAATTGCTTGCCACCGCTATCAAACTGCAAAATAGAAAAGACTACAGTGCAGCTGCTATTTTCCTTATTTATTCAATTTTCAACAATAGAAATCAGATCAGTCTTGCCTCACGCAAAGCTAATAATTAGTTGATTAAAATGACTGGGAAAAAAATCAGGGCTGCCCGAGCTCGTTAGTGAGCTTTAGCCAGAGACGGAACTCAATATCAAGCCAAATTCGCAATGTGCGCGTGGACGAGCGCGGGCTTATGACGCCATAAATTATGCCCAGTAAGGATGCGCAATGCAAATGCGAGGAATCACCCTTAGAGGTATTCTGAAAAAAAAAACTTTCTAATAATAACTTTATAATACTAACCTTATCTCGGTGTCGATGTGTTTAGGTTAATAGAGCTAATCGACGACAGTATAAATTACAATTAATTCTGGTAGAACTATGGGAAAAAGTATTAAATCTAAAATCTACCTAATCTAATATTATATAGTAATATATAAATCTAAAATCCACTTCCCGAGATATCTATCTAATCTAGCTACTGTATTGAATCTAAGACTATATATAGATTAAGAACAGTTTGCTGTAAGGATCGACTAAGGGTATGCAAGATAGAAAAAAAAAACATACATGTACTCAGGTTTGAAACTGTATCTTAAGGCAGACACTTAATTAATAGGTCTCATAGCAGCGTTCATTGAAGCGCAGCGTTAATTTAGAGAAGGGCTCGAGCCATAACTGGTGTAGCCTGTGCAGCTTATGACCTGTTTCAATATTGTGAGATTTGTGAAATTTTTCATGATATATTTAAGAAATACATTTTAATTAGATTTGTTAAAATCTAAGTACATGTATATTGGAGTCACGTTTCTGAGCGAGTTATGCGGACTTTTACTGGTAGCATGTCTGAGACACTACTCGGTACAAGACCAGCATTGACCTTTCTTTATCAGTGCAGTAATGCCCTGTAATTTTAAGTGTCCCCAGTTAGTAGAGGGGGTTTTTCCCCACCGGCTAGATGTAAAGACACGTTAATAAAGTTTATGTATGTATGACTGATTGTGATTCTGGATTCCTTTTTGAGCAAGACATATTTCATGTACCTGGTATGGATATTAATTAGGCTTATAAAGATTTTATCGCGCCGATCATTTTGGCGATGATTGGTTATTGCTGAATGGCGAGAGCCAATGTCGTCCTTGATGTGCTGCCTTCGGGTAAGTGTATTTTTTTCTGTTTTATATAAGTTGAAATAAATAACTTCATTTTCGGAGATCCACTGCCTTCGAAGTAGTATTTTAACGCTTTGCCTTTGTGATTCCCAACAACAACAACAACAGCAACAACAACAACAACAACAATTTTATTTGTACTCATTCAGCTAAAAAATCCCCTTGCAAACGTTTCCAGGCGATCATCATGACACCGAAGGACTTGAAGTCGTGTCACCAAACAAATTAGATTTTTTTTGCCTCGTGTCCACGTGGCCAAAGTCACGTGGATATGAGGTATATCTGTGCCTTTGCTACACTCCCGTGCAAGAAACTCCTGTGTAACCATTCTTTGCGTTCCTAATGTAACAGAAATAACAACAAGCTTTATTACCAAATAGAAAAAAAAGTTAAACTTTACAATATAATATATTAATACAAAAAAGAGGTAATGTTTACTCAGGATAACTATAAAGCTAATCGAGCTGAGTAAAACTAAGTAATGTTTAAGTACAGGAGGTAGGTTGGCACTAAAGCTTGATGAAAGCAATTGATTAGTCAATAAAAAAGAGACGAAAAAATAAATAAATAAATAAATAGATAAATAAAAATAAATAAATAAACAAAATAAACAAATAACAGTTGAAAACTCATGAACAGTAAGACTTTAAGATGTTTAGCTTGACTTTGTTTTTAAACGTTTTAAAAGGGAGGTGTTTAATGCTTTCGTCAAGGTGATTCCAAACTTTTACAGCTGCAAAGCGAATGTTGAATTTACCATAGTTTGTGAGATCTTTAAAGGGCGGTTCTGGAAACTCGCGGGTTACGATCAATTTTGTTATTAAAAGAAAGGCATAAAACGCTGAATTGACGGCAGTTTTCACTTTTGATTTTGGCAACCACGCTGTGCAGATTCAAGACACTATCTATTCCTTTTTTTGAAGGGGACTGCGTTTGTGACAGGCTGTTTTCAGCGTTTTATTTTGTGTCCGAGCCCACGCTTTACACATCTTACCGCGATTTAATGAATTTTGGCAACAAGTAAAAGATTGAAGTGACCGGTTTTAGTCACGCAGACAAACCTAAACATCACAAGGACCGGATTAAAAGCTATCAACTAATGCGTATTTTCTGAGAGTAAACAAACAGGTAAAAATCTCCAAAATTAATTTGTTAATGTTATCATCAATATCTCACCGTATATATCGACATAGGTCAGATCAGGGCATCAAGCCAGATCGAATTAATTCGTAATAATACCAGCAGTATAACGCTTGTATTCTGTTTGCTTTACATTTAAAACATGTACCGTGTATCTATCGAGTTTCAGTATAAATCTACTAGCGTTCTATCACGAATGCCGTCCTCTGATTGGCTACGCTACTCACGTTCTATTCTGTGATAGATAGTGAGTAGCGTAGCAGCGGGCGCTGGGGGCCGCTTCTTTGTGTTTTCGAAGTGTCTGTGAAGAGGATTTAGATGAAAGTTTTGAACGACTAGTAGATTTATACTAAAACAATTAGATTATTCGCTCTCGATTTCTATGCGCGATAGAAATCTCGAGCTCATAATCTAATTGATTAATTGAAACATGAGTGGCAGTTTGGGAGAACGAGAAATGCTGTGAGAACACGAGCCTCAGGCGAGTGCTTCCACAGCATTTTCGAGTTCTCCCAAACTTTCACAAGTGCTCCTATAACTCGATAGAAACACGGAGAACTTGTTTTCTATTTCTTTTAGAAAACACCGCGACGAAAAAAGAGGAAAACAACGTGTTAACTTTGATTATCAAAATGTAAATTCTCTTTGCTCGCACCATCATTACGTCAACAGCTCGTGCTATTTCTGTGTTTCTATCGAGTAATAGAAACACTATTTTTAACCAATCAGCGCGCGTATTTTCTTAGGACTGTTTTCTTATTAAAGCATGAGATAAAGTACGAACGTCACGCTTCTAGCATACTTGCGTCAATGGGAGCAAGTGAACGAATCCCCCAGAACTGAGAGAATATGATCCTTGTCTGGAACTGATTGGTCCTGACTGGTCTTCTATTTCTCTTGAATCGGTATCATTTCTATCCATGAAATAAAGCAAGCAACAGCAGATTAAAGCTTTACGTTGGCTTCGACAAAGAGCCGCTTTAACATTGCTGAGATGGAACTCTGACTTGTGTGACAATCTGTTTTGATTAAGAGTCGCAAATACTGAAGTCGCAAAAAACTAAATGCATGCCTAACATCAGAAAATGCAAGAGATCACAATGACCCGATTAAAAACTATCATATAATGTGCACTTTCCGAGAATAAGCAAACAGGTATAAATCACAGTCAATAAGGGGCAGATCGGGCCTGATCGAGTCGGATGAAGTTGGATTCCTAAAAAATAACGGAAGTGAAAATGTGCTCCAGTTTACTTTATTGAGCGTTACGCTTGCATTTTACACTTGCTTGGTTTAGCAGTGGATTTATCCGCGCTCTAAAACAAGTGACCCGAGGCAGGCCAAAAGGGCTTTTGATTTTTCTTATGAGTTAGCACAACAGCAGGTTAAAATGTTTCTGAAGCCGATTAATATCAGCAACATTTTCTCTGGAACTCGTCCAACGACAATACTGTATTGCAAGTTGAAAGACCTTAAAGCATTATCACCTCTTATGAAACACGAGCTCAATTTTTGGGCAACATTTTGGTGCAGCGAATTTGCAACTGGTCCTTTTCTTGACTTTTTGATCCGCAAATTAACATCGTCTCGCGGCAATCTGGAGGACCGGTAGCGTAATGCAGCATTTCCTTTACGCACCTCAAATTACTACAACTTGCTTTCTCGTACGTAGCTTATAATTATAGCGGAGCTCCGGCGGAGCCCCATACCCATATAGGGAAGAAAACGAAACCCATGAATTGATTTTCTCATGGTTATCATGGCTAGCGGTATTGCTCGTGGGGGCGTACGCACGACGGCGACGAAGATGACGACGACGACGGAGTCGCGCAAGATGGCGGCCATACTCCAGCTAATAGGTTGACAGAGACATGCACCCTCAGTTGGTAGCGGGTGAATGCCATTTTTCTTGGCGGGATTTTTAAAGAAAAACGATAGCGGAGGTTGATTTAATATTTTTAAGACAGGGTTGCGCTGAAGCAAAAGACAGAGAGCAAGAATTAACAGGCAAAGAAGTAGCGAAGAAGATCGCGAAAAAGACTGAGCGGGCCAGCGCTGGGGAAGGAGGCGAAACGGTACTGAACAATGCCGTGAATTATAGCTAGTCAAGGGCTAGAGAAAGGAAGTGAAATAATACCGAACAATGCCGTGAACCAAAGCTAACGAGGGCTATAGAAAGGAGGCGAAAGTACCCGACAAATTGATTCAGAAGACTGCCGAACTCCCCATGGCCAAGTTCAAAATTCGCGCGAACGTGATGCTGTGCAGCCGTGCAAGAAAATTCAAAAGTCACCTGATTTGGTCAGGTGATGAACATTAGAGAAATCAAACGTACCCGAGTGTTTTAGAGAAATTGCAAAACAGTAAACGTAGCGGAAAGAAGTGGTTGATTCGTTGATCTATCGAAAATATAACTTCAGTTTAGTCTTCACAACTTTTGCTGCAAGTTTCTGCCTGGAAGATTTACACTGGCCGAACTGAATTGCCAACTTGCGGTAAGTGCCTTTTGTTGTTGCGTTTGGTATGAAAATTAACAAGTTTCCTCGGCGATATAAGCTTATTTTCAATTGGAATCCATTAAAAGTCTTCCTTATTTGAAGCCATGCTGTAAGAGATTTTAAAAATTGCATCGTTTTAATTTTGCTCGTCTCTAAACAATAACACGTGGGTCGCTTTCGAGGTTGCTGTAAGTTGTAAACAAATTATGTTTTCTATCGATTTTCGTCGTCAATTTAAGCTTATAACCTCACATCTAAAAATAAGCTTAACCAAAATCGTACTTGTAAACACGGCCGGGCGAGTTTTGAAGTTTTCTCTGATTTAGTTAGCACTGCCACTTCGTAGACTGCTAAAATTTGTTCTTCTGTTGTTGAAAACTGAACCAAGAAAGGTCTACAAACCATTTTAAGCCGACGCGAACAGGATTTGCTAAATTTACTTTTGTTCCTCTGTGAATATTTGCATATTGTGATTACAAAGTATGGAGATTTCCTCGTTTTGTTAGTTCAATTTATTCGGTTTGGCGAAATGCTTTTGTGAATTCCGAGGTTAAATTGGTTGAAGACTGGTAAAGCTACTGCCAATAAAATGACTGCATAGCTAAATTAAGCCGTCGGCAAAAATACAGACTCTCAGTAATATTCAAATTTAAGCGTGAATAATTTTTCAACTTTAACACCGCAAGCTTAAACGAATTTTCTTTATCCTCTCTTTTATTCGGTCACCGTTCATTGAAAAGGGATTTGCTGTTGATACTCGAGCTCAGATGTAGTGATATGCATCTTGTGTTTATAATGTAGATTTCCTCGTTTTATTTTGTTGTCTGTCCAATTAGTTCGGTTTGGTGAAATGCTTATATAGTCCAAAATGTCGAGTAGACGATTATGCATGGCAATCCTGTCTGCAAATAAAGCTCTGCTTTGATTTTGATTGGCTATTTCATGTTATTTGTGCCATTGCTTTTGGTTGGGGGTACATGGACCATATTTTGTTAATAAGAGGTTATTCCCCAATGCGGTATTTACCCTTAATATGGAAATGTTCCCAAAAAGTGAGATAGTACTAATTGACTCGGTAAATTGAACAGTGTAATAGAAATTCTTGCCCTGACCATTTCTCAGTAATAAGAATAACTTTTACATACATATATACACAATTTAGTTGGAGAGAGCGCTCTCCTATCTCCACTCTCTCTCTCTCTTTACTCTCTTCTTCACACTAATTTTTTATTTACTAACTTATTAAATGAATGTCACTGACTGTTTTCTTTGTTGTGCATGCATACTTTTTTGCTGGTCGAAGAAAGTTTCAGTTTCTTCCTGGCTGTACAGTTTCCTTTCTCCTGTCCTGTACCAATTTGTTTGTGATATAACTTCGTGAATTCTCTATTCTCCTTAAATTTTATCTCATCAGGTTGATAGAATGCACTCTCAGAGTGTTTCATCATTGTCTTCAGTCGCTACAATTTTCCGGAAAAAAGCAATAGTTTTCTTAATTTCCTTTTACTTTGTGTTAGGACTTTTTAGCATGCCTGTAATTGGCCCATGGGCATTATGGGAGAATAATTTTCAAGTAAAGAATTACATTTGTTTTAGTGTTGAGTATTTTAAATTGTTATGAATTAGGCATTTATTTTTATTTTTTATATTTTTTATTTTAGTCGCATGCAATGTTTTATGGTTTTACCAAGGTATACCATGTAAATGTAAATAATGCACTGGAATTGGCCAATCAGAGTGTGCATTATATCGGCTTTAAACACAAACCACATATTATAAATGACTCATATGTAAATGATATTTTTATTACAGAGAACTGGACAGGGCAAGAACTTCTTCTTTTGTGAATTTATATATTAATTCCTCTCAGTGCTGTCAAAATATCTCAGGAACCTTCATTTCCGATAATCTATTATTTTCCACCATACCTACAGCACAGAAGCTCACCAAATCCTAACTGATAACTAACATGTGTGTATCTCTAGCCTTTGCTGTGTGCTACATGTATATTCTGTTATCCTGCCTTAACTGCTAGGAAAAATTTTGGCAGAGCTGTTTCAACAGTTTCACTTAAATTGATTTCCAGTAACAGCGCTACATGTAGCAGACGTGTTATTGAGTGTGAACTTTATGGAGGATTTTAAATTTTTATTTTTTTATGATTACAGACGACAACAAAATATACATGTGTATACATAACCTGATGTTGGTGTTGGTTACAAACCGTAGTTCATAATAGTCATCCTATTACAGGTAAGGGGGAAAAGTTCAGAGAGTTTAGAACATTTCTTCCCCCAGCACACCTTCTGTCTATAGGTGCAATAATTGAGAGGTTATATATATGTACGGAGAGTAATGTAAAGTTACTGTATAAACTTAGCATTAAAATCTGACATTTGAACGCCTCCTTTGCTAAAATTAGTCATGATTTAATTGCTATCACTCCCTGTGAATTCATAGAGATTCCAGAGGCAAATTATAACCTAATGTGGAAGTCCTGTCTTCAAGTGAGGGAAAATGACACAAAAGAGTTACAATGAAAGTAAAGAGAATTGTGAATGTGGATATGGTGTACATTATACATCATGTAAAGGTATTTGGTGAGTGCCAAAGGCATAACATTTCATGTATTGCTTCTTCAGGACAAATTATATAACAGTGACGTTTTAAAAGGTGTGATCAGAAAAATAATGAGTACATTGTCCAGGCAGCATCAGTTATGGACAGCATATGCAGACAGTAAAAGGAACTGTAAGCACTACCATGTAAGTTAGTTTTATGCTTATGCCGTCTTGTTCTTGAATTTTGTGTCATTTCATCACAAGAATAGGTAACAAAAGATGCAATAGTTGTTGCAATATATTTTTGAAGGAAAACTTATAAGTCTGCCTATGCTGGATAACAGCCATGTGTAAACTGAATGTGAAGCAAACAATATGTTAAATATGGGGCAACCCTAAAACCCAGAAACCGGAATCCGGAATCTGGAACCAAAAACCAGAATCCAGAAACTGGAAACCAGAATCCGCAAATCAAAGAAAAAAAGTTCTTCAAATACGCGAAAATTGTTTTGCTTAGCTTTTCGACTGTAAAAAGTAAGCTGCGAAGTAAAAAGGACCTCAAACTTAACCTTTTTTGAAACAAAAATTCCCCGTCTGTTGAAATTGTGCAACCGTTGTTTTTAGTGAGGGCTATGATTATGAGAATCTCAGTAAAGTGTGTCTTAATTTTATTCCAAGCACCTCGAGAGTGTCTAAAATAAGCTTGCTGGTAATTGCCATTTTGTTTAATAAGTGATCTTCAATTTATCGGAAGTATAAATTTATCCTTTATGTCTAGTACATACTGAACAAGATAGAAAATGTCATAGAGAACAGGATATCCATCAGTGGCAACCCCCTGTACATTGACGGTCACGCCCCCCAAAGTCCAAGGGCTAACCCGTCTGGTCTAAATATGAAATTTGATTTTTCCAACAGATACGAGACCAATTCCAGATTAACACAATTTCCACACTGATACTGTGACAAATCAGCCTTTCATAGTCTTGGCGGCCATCATATTAAAACAATTTGTAGAAATGTTGCACACTTACTTCCGTCTGCTTCTCACTTGCTGACAGATCAGACCACATGCTGTTCAAAGATGCTAAAAGACTGCCAGAAACTCACTGCAATAGCCTATAATAGCTTGTTGTTAATGTGCTGCTCACCAGTCTTCTCAGAGCAATTTGATCTAGACAAGAACCGGGCTCTCACCAGGGCCAGCTTGAACAAAAGATGGGTAACTTAGCCTATGAGCAGGCTCTCGTGTTTGGGCTGGGGGTGTGAGTGGCAAAGCCGCATGAAGGCTCTTGGTGACATGCCAATGCAGAAAAACACTAGACACCTATTTAGCCTGCTCAGACAATAGAGACAGATACTAGAGCCTGCTCGCAGGCTATGAGTAACTCTACCCACCCAAAAAATCAGTAACCCTGACTGGATAGTGATGTACTGAATGAATAGCTTTAAGCAGCTTTTGAACAACGGGGCTAGATATATAGCTAAGGGTTGTTCAGAACTAGTCAATAATTTTTTAGCAATTACAGTCTGTGGCTGAAGTAAAGCCAAGAAAATAAATAACAACAAAATGACTTTTGCTCATATTTATTTATTAGACATTGCTGAAGTGAATTATTTCTATCATCATTCATAATATCTGGATTCCAGATTCTGGTTTTTGGTTCCGGATTCTGGATTCCAGATTCTGGATTCGGATTTCGGTTTCCAAATTCAGTGTTTTAGGGTTGCCCCAGATGATGTATGTGTATATGTTAATCTTGAATAATCTGAAATTTCAGAGAGTTTAAAAATATCATATCATATCTGTGATGGTTCTGAGGTGGAGGGCTGTTACATGTACATGTAAATGTCTCATGCACGATTTTTCACTCATTATGATTCAGGTGCAAATAGTTTCTGTATCTGTTGATGTGCAACAATCTACACCAATATTTCAACCTAATAATGTACAGTGTATATTAATTAACCCAATTATGCTGTTTGTTTTTAGTTGGCCAGTGCTACTACATAGTAATGTGATGTTGAAGTGCACAAATTTACAAACATGCCCAGTGTCAACTTGTCAAATACATGTATATGAACTGACCAGACAGTGTAGATTACAAAATTCTCTGAAAGGTAAGATGTTTCTTAAACATTATTTTGTAATTAATGATTTCTCAGACATTGTTTTCTTCAAGAAAAGATTCATACCCCACATGGAGGTTTTTTCTCTATTAGAGCTCTTGATTCCTGATACTTTAATTTGGAATTTCTAAAGACTGGCCATGAATGGGTGTTGGGTGTGAATATCTTCTGGAACTGCACATTCATTCATTGAGTAAGCAAGAACATCAGTATTTATCCTGACAAAGTCTGATTTTCTTCTGGAAGCTGAACTCATATACAGTTGTACAGTTATATGTACAACCAAACAGCCTGGATGACCCTGTGATTGGGACTGTGCACATTGTTGTAACCCTCAATGTTCCAGTTGCTTGTTTGAAGCAAATTGCATTTGCTCTTGAAAGCAAGTTGTGAAGTTCATAACAGTTATGTAAGTTTGCTTTGTATCTCAGGGCAGAGCCTGCCACAGTGAAAGTTGGCGTACCAACCCCTAGCATTTGATTCACTACTAACACTCAGTAAACAGCTAACAATGAAGTACACTGTATATCAAAGAAAGGAATTACATGCCTGTTCCTGTCAGTCAATATATGAACAGGTTACAGATAGGGAGCCTGTATTAAAACATCAAAGATTTTCAAAGCAACCATGGCCTGGTGAGATATTTCTGAGGTAATATAAATTTAAGGTCCTTATGATTGCTTATAGGCATTGATTTTTATTGTAAACAATATCTTACTGAGTGTATTTTTCTTGTGTGCTAATTGTTGGAGAACACAGAGGTCACTGTTATGACAGAGATATTAATTTAATGTGAAAAGTTCTATAAACAAATGCATCTGGGAACAACTTAATTTATCATGGATGCAGCTTCTGAGAGATCCCCAATATTAATGAACATACACTGTTCATACAGTACATGTAAAAGAGTTTAGTAATTCGTTACTTATGATTGTAATGCTTTGTTTGGTTTCTCTGTATTTACAGACAACTTGATGGGATTATAAATTCTGCACCAAGTTCATTGAATAAACTGACTTGGAGGTTCAGTTCTGCAACCCATGCTGTTTGTAGTAATATCATAGCTGCAACATTGTGACAGATACTGCATTACATTATTAAGAAACACATATTAACTAATTATTTTTAAGTGCCTGTTAATTTAATCAGTTTTTCGTAGAGATAATTTACTCATGGTTTATTTATATAATTGGCTTTTTGGCTTTAAAATGATATTTATTGAGCTTTTAAATCAATTTTGTGATAATCTGCATTGGACATGGCATAAATTGATATTTTGCCAACACGAAATGGAGAACTGTGTCTTGAGCGAAGTTGCAGGATTAGCATTTTTGTAGAAAGAAAGGGTTGAGAAATTTGTGACATTCTACAGACAGCCTTGCCATTCGCAATGTCCGATAAGGTTAATTTGTTCCATTCTGTTGTAGAAATAGTGTTCTCTAATTTATAAATTATTTCAATCTGTTGTTTAAACGATTGCCTTATAACCCCATGTCTGGCTTTGGTGCATGTAGGATATTGATGTATTTTTTATCCATTTTGCTGTAAATTATCTTAATTGATGTGTCAATCAAAACATATCTTGGATATGCTGGGCTCTTCTGACAAATGTACCTATGCCTCGTACCTTTGAGTGCATTTGGTTGTGTAGTGCAGACAAAATACATGTACATAATATAACTTCCTCTTAGCTCACTGATAATTCTTGGTATAATTTAATCATAGCAAAATTAATCAATGGAACCCAATCGCAGCTCTTGTAGTCCACAATGCCAGTCGAACAAATCACATTGAAATTGAATAATAAAATTATTATTAGAAGCCTATGCAAGTATTCATGATCAGCAAAAAAAAAAGTATCGTAATTACCATTCATGCGAGGGTGATTTTGCTTATTGCAAACCCTTCCAGCAGGAGGAGACTCCATACAATAGTGAAGATGGCTAAATGTATCTTTGGGGACAAGTTAGAAAACAAAACTTTCCAACTTTTCACATATGTATACTGTTTTGGTATTTTTGTGAGATTTCATTTGGTAGAGATTCAGGGACGGAGTATATTGTAACCACTGCATTTTGTGTGGGAGTCCCCATGTTAACTAAGGAAGAATATAATGATTAATAACAATGCCTTGTCTTTCTGAATAAGGTAGGAAAGAACAAGAAATGCCGCCAAAAAGCACAGAAGACAGTTCTGTTATGTGATCAAGATTTTTGGTAGCTTCCCAGAAATCCTTGAAATCGTGGCTCTATATTTCATAATCACACCATCTTACACCTCGATCTGCTGATGTAATACTAGTTACGGCTGAAACTATTAAATCATTCGCAATTTACCTCATACATGTTGGATTATTTTCATTAGTAACAACATTCCGAAAAATAACTGAGGAGCTCCGCTTTTAGGCTGGCCTAAATCTATATATTATTATCATTCCCTTCGAGAAGCTACCATGCGCTTTATTTTTTTTTTTTATGATGAAAACACAGCAGCTGGGTTGACGGTAGTTTGTGCTATAAATTTGTCCATCTGAGTCTGGTTCGATTTCTTTGTTGCTCTGAGGAATCACCCGCGTATGGGTTCTGGTGCGTCTCCGCTGTCTTTCAGTTGGGGTGTTACAGCGTACGATCGGAGGACTCCTGCAAGCTTTTCTTTCACTTTGGTTAGTTTTCACTTCACTGTCGTTTGATTTTGGATTTTTTTTTCCCACTTTCTCTGGTTTTCCTTCTCCACAAAAACAAACACTCCAAATTACAATTCGACCAGGATAGAGGACCCCCATAAAAACCAGGTAATGGTGCTGTGGCCTCCTCCCTAAATAAATATATTGCAATTTATGGTGAAGAGGTCTGTGCCAATAGTGTGCCACGTCTTCGGCGGCACCCCTGTGGGTATTAGGAGTTCTTTTTTCTGTCCCGGTTGTGGTTTCTGACAATTTCTACATGTCTTTGTTTAGCCCTGTCAAGTATGCTGAGGTCCTATTTCCGAGCTCTTCATGGTTCCTTGGTCTGCTGCATATCATGAAGCTTTGGCAAAATTTCCTTGCGAAATCCAGTGGGTATAATGATGCAGTAATTTTTTCATGGCTACCCATCTCCTACACCGAGCTCGTCGCGAAAGGGCCAGTAGGATATTAAGATCACTGGGGCTTGCTGGATGGTCCAGGGCTAACCAGAGTAGATCATTTCCCCCAGTGCATTGAGCTATGGATCTGAAGTGTTTTGTTCTCCAAAACTGTGTACAATGCTGTCTACTGAATTGTGGATGGATGTCGCGCACTTGAACATTTTGTCAATAACCTGGAGAGTGCATTCGCGTTTTCGATGCTCTTGCCTGGTTTTAAAAAGGGACAATTCCGTCAGAAAAGAAAAAAATGCCTCGACCTTCATTACAAAACGCGGTTGCTATGGCATTACCAAACGACGAAGAGAAGCAGTGGACTCTTCAAAATTTCTGCAAGTGGTGAATGAACAGCTACTTAAAACGTCCACATCACAGAGTGAATAATTTGTTCAAGATTCTGAAAGTGAAGTTAACGTGGTTACCATGGCGATGGTGTCATTCTGTTTCTTTTATGATGTACATTTCTGGTGCCAAGTTTAAAGAACAACACCCCAATTTTTCTAGAGATATTCTTGATTGAGTATCTTACTGTTCTAGTTGCACAACTCAAGACGTCATTAAAACAGTGGGTTTTTTTTTAGATAAAGAAGTCTTATTGAGCATGGTGCGATAAATAAATAATTACATTTTCAATCACTTTTCGAAAGAATTAAAATTACGTTTCAAATAGAACGTTTTATAGCTACAAAGAATAACAAAATTCAGATCCATTGTAACAAATGAAAACCCCTCCTTCAACTGATAGAACAATAGCTGAACTATTTATTTATATCAACACGCGATGCCTCCCTTTTTTTTCTTTCTTCTATTCTTGTAGTGTAGTGTAGTGTATTTTCTTTGTGCAATAGAGTAGTGTAATATATATTTATACATGTAGAATCTGTGATGTAGTTTGTGTACTTGTAAAAATTGTAAAAACCCAAAAACAAATAAAATACACAAAAAATAAAAAATAAAATCAGTAATTAGCATAATACAAAAATGTCAATATTTCTACAACAAAAGAAGATATTCCCCCAAAAAACGCCATTTTTCTTTACTTTGAAAAGCCTTCCAACTAAGCAGCAACTATTTTTTATTTCAAATGCACTTTAAAAGAAGAACAGTCATTTCTAAAAACAGCAAGATTTGTCTTTTGTTGGTTAGGGAGCACGGTGTCCGTGTTTCCATTTGTTTGTGATGCATTTGGTAGTAAGTGAGGCGAGGGATGGAACTAGTGAGTTAGTGCGTGCACGCCAGATACAGAAGGAGGGAAAAAGGAGTTCAAGGATGGGTGACTACTAATGGCTCATTTAGTTTATGAATACGTTATTGTCGTATGCACTGGCTGATTTAAGCTGAACACTTGGAATGTCATACATGTTTTGTTTTGACTTTTGCGTTGAATAGAGCTTGATAATCTTAATTTGTTCGTAGGATGCCGAACAAATATACAAATTGCGTTCAATTATATCATAAGGTAGATGATTCAAAATGTGCTTTAGAGCGACACATGTCAAGCTAGTGATCAAAGTTTAATTTATTGCAAGCAAACGACATCTGCTTATCTATACGCACTCTTGAAGTTAAAAATTTCTCCGTAACAAATTCAATGCCCACGGCTCTGACTTTGGAAAACATGAAGGATAGCACGTTATTTGATTTTTGTTTAATTTCAGCTAGGGTCTCATTATCATTCTCACTACAGACCATGTATGCATATGTCCGATTATGCAATCAACCAAAACATCAATAACCATTCCTGAACATTCCTAAAAGATAATTTGTTTGGCAATCCATTAACGTCAATTGCATAGTCCATCTTTTCTTTCATAAAGGACTCATTAGTTTATGCTGCACTCACTTGAACCAGAACGTCGCCTCCGGCTCATGTCAGGAACATTCTGAAAGCAAAACTATACTAGCACGACTTTTGAAATTCAGTCCAGTTACGTCCCAGAGTCCTAACTGCTCTCTGAGCAGAGGAATAGGAGACTATCGGCACAGGATTGGTCACCATGAAGAAGTATAAGCACTAGGTTTGAAACGTAGTGGTCGACGTACACGCACTCAATCTCATATTCGTTCTTTTATCTATTGAACCAAGAGACTTCAACTGGAACCATGAAACTGCATTTGAACAAGCTCGCTTTTGATATCTTGAATTTTGTTTAAATTCCCGTGAGTTTAAGATTAATTCCCAAACTCCCGGGCCAATTCATCTTGAAGCTCTTACATCATGTTATTTGCATATCGCGTATTTCATAAAATTCGTATTTCGAAGTTTTTGACGCTATCTCGTGCCTGCTCTCCAACAAACACTTCCAGAAAAGAATTAGGTCCTTGAACGAAAAAAAAGAAGCAGGCCCAAAGAAGAAAACAAATAATTTATTTCTGTGAAGAAACGAGAAAAAAAGCCCTTGCTGGAATTGTTAATGGATTGAAGAATAGATTGAAGAATAGATTGAAGAATAGAAGTACCGGAGCGGTATAGGGGTGCGAGAATTATCTCATGGGGTCAGATAATCTCCGGATATGACGCTAGTTGTCTCTGAATCTTTATGAGCTTAAGTCTCTAATTGTATTTTGAGAAGAATTTACAGCAAATTTATTTGGGATGGATGTTTGACGGATGTTCTGAAATTTTTCCTTATTATGCTAGGCATAACGATAAACAAAAGGGTGTGAAGAAGTTCTGTTATTTAAAATATTTTCTCATTCACACAACACGTCTCGACACATCGCACACATTTTTAGCTACTCCAACTCTAGATGCGGATGACTTAACAACCAATCGACATAGGCTGGGACATGTTTGTTCAATGATGTCTGGTGAATAAGAATGTGTCGCCATTTGGCTCGTGCTGCAGCATTCGATATCCGATAAATTCAATAGCTGGTTTTCACATGACGTCACCAAAATTGAAACTACAAAACTATTGATCTTCCTGAGATTCTACTTTAATGATGCATAAGAGCTGCTGAAAACTAATATTCATACAAATTTTCGCTCCAAATGGGTTCTTGGTCTTGTGATACACTACGCTCGAATTTCTAGGCTTTTGCGTGACGCGGCATTTACATGACGGCCAAGAGAGCTGTCGTGATGGTTATAAAAGTGACTTATTTCAGGGAATTTGGCCATCTAAACTGTTCATGTCTTAGAAAAGGTATTATTTTAATGTTTTAGAGTTCCTCGAGGGATAAATTCACGCTTTTGTAGCAAAACTCAGTAACAGATGTTTCTGTTGGTTTCCGGTCGCCATGTTGGTGCCCATACGGATGGGCACCAGCATGGCGTCCCCATACAAATTTCTATAAATTTTGGCAAAAAATTTCTCCGCATATCTTGCGAAAGAAAAATTGCTGTGACCAGAATCTTGGCGAGAGTCTTTGAATATTTACGTTCTTTCATTTCCCAGATTCTGAACTTGATCCACTGAACGGTTTTGATTTCTATTTTGATCCATTTTGAATGGCGTGACACTGAAAACCGGCAATAGACGAACCCTCGGTCGTTTAATCGTTTACCGGCTTCTGACAACTCCAAAAAGAAAAGGTGGCTTGAACACTATTATGGTACCCAACATTTTTTAAGTTTTCTAGTTTGTTAAAGTTTTTTTTTTTTTCTGAATACTTTCCAAGACTTTGTCAACAACAGCAATTAATTCAAACTTTTTAGTCATGTGGGCGATACGGTAAAAATAAAACAAAAGTGTAGCCTCAGGGATGTAGCACCGTTCAGGAGGTGAGCTGCTATGGTCATTTGAGCATGGTATCATTTGAGCATCATTTGACTGAAATCTCTTGGAAGGCATATTTAAAACGACAACAAAGTAGCGACAATGGCAAAGTTTTATTTCATCATGACACTTATGATCCTTCAAGGATTTCTCCTGTCGTATGGTAAGTGGAAACGTTTAGTATCTATTTGTTTAGTCACGGGTGTCTAAGGGTAAGGATAAAAGCCTTCAGCGAGAAAAGAATCAAAGAAAAACTCCGCATCGGCGTTGCTCATTGCGTAGGACGCTGGTGAATGCGGCTAAAAATTTGTCAGGACAGAACCCCAGTTATTCGGTCACAAGTAAGTACACGATACTCACCTTAACTAAGCATTACTTAGATAGACAGGAATGGGATGGAAGGTTTCCCTTAGTATCCTATGTTTTACTTGAATGGCTCAAGTGCTGATAGCCGGCTGACTAGTGAACACCTTGAACAGAAGCAGTAGTTATCAATGTTAAGCAATTGTAGCGGTCGTCTGTTCAGCGCTGGAAACACTGCTACGATAAGATATCATTTGTAGCTCTTTTGCATGATTTATTCCGAAATTTCTGCTCTTCGAGAGTTAGTTTTAAGGAACAATTCGGAATAGTTTCCCGTTCTGCTCAACTTACAGTTACAGCATTGTGAAACAAATACTTCTGATGTTATTTCATCGCCCGAACAAAACCTACAACCGTTGACGGTTATAAAACAGTTACTTGGAAGCATGCTCTATATTTCTGCGTTCAAGTTACATGAAAAATCACGAAAATTAAGGCTTGGACCATACATATAGTAAGTGATTATTTTATGGCTGGAAATCACCAAAATATGATAGTTCACATTTGTGAAACATAAATCAAACTTGACTGAAAAAAATGTGATTTACTTAAGCCCTTCGGCTCGTCTCATTAGATATGAAAATATTGCATCCCGATAGGTCCCTGGGAGATCCCGATAGGTCCCTGTTTTCTATATAATCACCGAAGAAAGCGTACTTATGTTTATTTTAATTTGCGGTAGCTAGCCAAGGTAAAGCTTAACATTTCGCGACTTTGATGCGTTCCATCGATTCACAGAAAACAAAAGAATCTATTAAATGGCGTCTCTTTATAAAGACGACAATTCAGTTGATCTAAAAACAATATAAAACTATTTGATGACAATCGAATTAAGATGATTTCCGCAGAACATTCGAGCAATGATAGCAAAAATTAAGTTACCAAAAAAAAACCCTCATGGCATGATGATATCTTGAATACAGTTAAGAAGAACTTACCGAGACTTAAGCTCTCGAGCTAGCTAACCTCCTGAGAGAAAATTGAACTTGAAATTACCCATATTTCAATTAAGACAGACATTTCGCGTTAGTTCAAAATAGAATTAAACACGCTTTCAGCATTTTAACGAGGTTTGACATTTCTCGAGACTGCTTGAGAATTTAATTGCGGGGTCACTTAGAGAAATGAACTAACGTGAGTTGTTTTAAATAGTATTCCAAAAGTTACCGTGCTACGAGTAGATTTTTGGTAAATAATTTTGGCACTTATTGCTCGAACTTTGAGCGGAATCCGTCTTAAACACAGTAAACGAGCCAACCAGTATGGAAATCGCATACCTTGGAGAAGTAATTGATTCAAGACTTCGGAATGCCAGGGATGAAACAATTCTATTCATGTTAGAATAGCTGTTTGAAAACTGATTAAATTAAGCCAGAAATATATTTGGAATATTGAAAGAGAAAGCTGCTTAAGGTTATTTTTCGATGCTTTTATTTGTTCCACCGTATTTTTTAACATCCATATTTTAAAAGCAAAATGTCATGCTTGACGGATTTATACTAAGTTATGAAGCCCTAAACTTTTCCCGTAACAATAATTTTGGCGTGACTTTCATCGTTTAAAAGGTTTTTTATAACTGGCCAAGCGAAACAATAGGTCAACAATACAATGGGCCTCGCCTCGAGAACAAAACAAATGCGATTGACAAGAACGAATCAAAGTTAGAATTTTAAAGCGATGTAGATCAACCGACAACTATTGTGAATATTTTAAAAAAATTCACAAAAGCTCTTCTTATTAAAATAGATCATCAGAAAATCTATCGATTACCCGATATCAATCGATAACGATTAGGCAATTGATCACACCGATTGATATTGGCCAATCGTCGTTTAATCGATAAACACATGAATTTAGTTTTCTGTGGAGCAAACAAACCAAGACACGCACGTGTACACACTGATCTTGGCGAGCATAAGCTGTTTATTTTCAGGTGTTCGTTCAAAACAAACTCATCCGAGCTACTTTTCTTCCCCGCTGAAGGAGGAGGCAGTAATACGGAGATGTCGGTAGCTTTATCTTCCCCAAGCTCAGATGCCAAAATCTTTTCTTCATGCCAGCAGTTTCAGTCAAATCTTTTCCTCCCCTACCTTCCCAATCCTCGAATAGAAAGCCCATAAGATTTCCAGGCCAAATGGCATTTAAACATATTACGCGGGCATTCCGATTTTTCCCATTAGGTTGTAGCATGCTCAGTTCTTCAATGAGGTTTTTTTTTAACAAGTGACATCTGATTTCAGATTGGTTATTGTTTTGCAGTATCTCTTATAATCAATCTATTAAAACAAATATTTCATAGTAAGTAAGAGACTCTACTTTATAAGGGTGACACGTAACAGTAACTAACATCACTGATGAACTTGTGGCCCTCTAAAAATTACAAAAATACAAATAATAAGAACTACATTAGCAATTAGCTATTATTAACGATAGAAATACATATATTTGTAAAGGTACAGTTTGTAGTGCTTCCGATATAAGCCAAACACTTTGCATTCGCAATATTTTTCTAATGATACGGCATGAAAAGTAATTCCACGTGCTCAACCGACACCTTCTTCCCCTTCCCCCCATACACACCTCGTCATTACCCCAACCCCGCTCTCTCCTCCAGCCCTGGGCATGTTGTTAGAATTTTTTCGAGACAGGAGGTATTCGGGATAGAGCTAACGCAAACTATTTTATTGTCAGCACAAATCAGAATTTCAAAATAAATTGGAAATTTCAAAAGCTGAGCGGAATAACTTGGGGCAAAGGTCGTTTTCTTGGAAAGCCAGTCAAAGTGCATCAATTCCACTGACTCTGAGGAAATAAACCTTTCAATAACTGTTTGCCTATCAACTGACAATGATCAAACGTAAAAACTGCTTGTATTTAATGGCGACTAGCCGTAACTCAAAATATAAATGATCTTTCTATTCAAGATTGTTATTGAGTGAAAATGGAGATTGTCTGAGAGTTCAGAAACTAATCGAACAGACTTGATTTGGTCATACCGTTCAGTCTCTAACTGACTCTTTGAGTAGACGAGGCTAACAAAGTGAATAACACTTATATTCACGATTAACGGCAAAACGACTCCAAGTTAATTGAAGCGACAAAACAGCAGTGTCGCTGAGAACAGCAATGTCCTGCCCCAACAGGATACGGACGGATAGCAGTATGTTTTGTAGTTTGGCTCCCTGCCTTCATCCAAGGTAAGTTATATTTAGCTTTGTTTAGCACTTTAACATTGAAACGTAAACAGCGTTGTTTCTAGCTGTTGTTTCTGCGCACGAAAGAGATCGATACAAGAACTTCCGTTAAGATATTATGCTTTGTGTTCGGACGTTAAACTGTGTCTCGCAAAATTTAAGTCGAACTTCACGGATCTCTCAGTCCCTTTTTTTTAGCCGGTTATGTGTGTCTCGCAGTCTCGATTTTTATACGAAGCTCTCTCGGAGTCTCAATATTTTGAAAGGCTAAAGGTCTCGAATCGAAGTCCCGACTCGTTTGTTTGTTTTTATAAATGACGTCTTCTCGTCACTTGATATTAAATGTCAATAAAGCAACTTTCAGTCTGCGTCACAAACATTAATAAAAGAGTGTGTTCAAAGCGTCGGTAACTGAAGTCATAGTAATAAGACTGCATGTTCTTAAAATTTTGAAACCGACACCATTACCCCCAATTTTTGTACCCCAACGAAACCTCTTGCGAAGTCGTTTAGATCAAGTTGTAACAATATTTGTCTTGATTATAACTGTGAAACTGAGGAACAAATGTTCTGAAAAAACGTCTTACACTTATGGAATGAGCTAACTAAAAAGGGAACTAACTTATCTCTGTGCTTATACTACCAGTGTTAACATTAATGTATCATATATTAATTCGCTTAAGTTTTAGACATAGAGTTTGATAACGAGCCTAATATTTCTATAGTTTGGATAGAACTGAGGTTATTTGCTATTCTTAGCATTTCATTAATCACTGAAATAAGGGGTTTATACTTTTAGTAAAGCTTGTTCGTTTCCATTAACTCATTATCATATGAGCAATCAGATTAGCTCATTATCATATAATAAATAAATAATGAAAATGTGGCAATTATTCAAAATGTGATCACGCGGGTAAAATCCGTGAGCCCTGTCAAAGCCGATATACCATTTCCAAACATTTGCGTTTTTCCATTTTCAAAGGCTAATATGCATAGACCCACGCTCCTACAGCCCTGTCATATGAGATTACATACATTCATCTTCACCTTCTGAGTCCATAAACTAAGTACACTAATTTGGTTCTTGAACTGTGTTTTCATATGTTAAAAAAAAAAAAAAAACTTTGTAGGCTAGTGATACGTTTTTCAATACTGGACTCATGAAAGAAATATCAATGTCTCGGCATGATGTGATAGTACATGTTCTGGTGTGGTTGTGAACTAATTTCAATCAGCATTTGAATGAGTGAATACACACAATTTAAGTTCAATAGGGTAGAATGATTTTTATTTGTAGTCGATCTACTCAATGGACCAGTTGACTCATGGCAAAGTGCGTAACATCGATATGGTAATGTTTGGTAGTTTTTGCCAGTTGTTTGAGTCAAAGGCCTCTTTTTTCAGGTGTGGTCTATATGCCTTACTGTTGTAACAAGCTCTAGAAGACATTCCTCTTAATGGTTGCATAATAACTAAGGTAACATGTGGTCACAGAGGCCCACCTAAAAATATTTCTGAAGCTTGTCTAAGGAACAAATAAAAGCAACAATATAAAAACAACACCCTAAATTACACTGCTTTTTTATTCAGTAATTTATAAGTAAATTTTTAATTTCAAGAATGTGAGATACTCCTTAACAAAATGTAATTTGAACACAAACAATACAATCAAGGGATCATGAACGACCATGATCAGAAAATTCTTAACTTGAAACAAACTAAATAATGCTATAGGAGTATTAAAAGTTTGACAAAGTTTGCTGATCGATAAAACCATTCCAAAATACATTGTACTCTATCGTAAAATATATACCAATATATGTACATAGAAATACATACAATGACCATCTTTAGTGTACCCTATGAACTCTTGCTAATTGCAAATTTGGTTCCAATGGAAGCAAAGTAGTAACAATTCTTTTGATTCTTTGCACAGTTTTACAGCATGTGTCTTGGGCAAATAACATGCTTGTATAGCTCTGACTAAATTCATTACAAGTGAAAGTTCTTTATGCTTCACTCTTTTGCCTTATTTTAGGAGCTTAGTCGCAATATTTTGAGTTATTTTGGCCACAGACAAATTTGCTTGAAATTGAAGGAAAGCTGACAATGGTAGTTTACTAAGATAGAAAAACATCAAAGAGATAATAGTAAACCATAAAGCAGCATGGATGCTTGAGGATTAAGAAGAATGACACGGAATACGAACATCAAACTGGACAAATTTAGGCTTAACTTTTCAAGATGCGCAAACCATGACATAGCTCCTTTAACTCGGCCAGTAGGATGTTAAGAGTATTAGGACTTGCTGGATGGTCCAGGGCCAACCAGAGCAGATCATTTCCGCCAGTGCGTTGAGCTATGGATCTGAAGTGTTTTGTTCTCCAAAACTTTGCAGAATGTTGTCTACTGAATTGTGGATAGATGCCATGCACTTGAACATTGGAGAGTGCATTCGCGATTTCGATGCTCTTGCCTGGTTTAATAAAGAAATAATTCAGGCAGAAAAGAAAAATATTGCCTTGACCTTCATGAGAAAACGCGGCTGCTATGGAATTACCAAACGACGAAGAGAAGCAGTCGACACTTCAAAATTTCTGCACGTGGTGAATGAACAGCTACTGAAAACTTCCACATCACAGAGTAAATCATTTTTTTAAGATTCTGAAAATGAAGTTAACGTAGTTACCATGGCGCGCGATGATGTAATTTTGTTTCTGATGTACATTTCTGATGCCAAGTTTAAGAACACCACCCCAGTATTTCTAGAGATATTCTTGATTTGGTATTTTACTGTTTTAGTTGCACAACTTATGACGTCACCACCTTCCTAATTAGCATAATACAAACATGTCAATTTCTCTAAAACGAAGGAAGATACTCCCAAAAAACATCATTTTTCTTTGCTTTAAAATGCCTTTCAACTAAGCAGCGATTATTTTTCACTCAATATGCGCTTTAAAAGAAGAACAATCATTTCTAGAAACAGCAAGATTTTTCTTAGGTAGGAAGATTAGGGAGTAAGTGTCCGTGTGTCCAATTGTTTGTGATGCATTTGGTATCGAGTGAGGCGAGGAATGAAACTAGTGAGTAAGTGCGTGCACGCCAGATTCAGAAGAATGAAGAAAGGTATTCAAGGATGGTTGACTACTAATGGATCATTTAGTTTGTGAATACATTATTGTCGCATGTACTGGCTGATTTAAGCTGAACAGTAGGAATGTCGTACATGTTTTGTTTTGAATTTTGTTTTGAGTAGAGCTTGATCATCTTAATTTGTTCGTGGGATGTATGAACAAACATGTAAATCGCGTTCAATTATATCACAAGGTGAGTGATTCAAAATGTGCTTTAGAGCGAAAGATTGACACAAAAGTCATGTCAAACCGATGATCAAATTTTAATTTATTACAAGCAAACGGCATCTACTTATCTAGACGCACTCTTGAAGTTTAAAATTTCAACGTAACAAAATTTAATGCCCACGGCTCTGAGTTTGGAAAACATGAAGGATAGCACGTTATTTGATTTTTGTTTAATTTCAGCTTGGGTCTCACTACAGACCATGTATGCATATGATCGAGTATACACTCAACCAAATTATTAATAACCATTCCTGAACATTCCTAGAAGATCATTTGTTTGGCCATCTATTAACGTCAATTGCATAGTACATCTTTTCTTTCATGAAGAACTCATCAGTTTATGCAGCGGTCAATTAGAAAGTTGCTTCAGGCTCATATCAGGAACCTTCTGAAAGCAAAACTAAACTAGCACGACTTTTGAAATTCAGTCCAGTTATGTTCTCAGAGTCCTAACCGCTCTCTAAGCAGATGAATAGGAGACTATCGGCACAGGATTGGTCACCATGAAGAAGTATAAACACTAGGCTTGCAACGTAGTAGTCGACGTACTCGCAGTCAATCTCGTACTCGTTCTTTTATCTATTGAATAAAGATACTTCAACTGGAACCGTGCAATTCGATTTGAACAAGCTCGCTTTTGATATCTGGAATTTTGTTTCAATTCCCGGCAGTTTAAGATTAATTCCCAAACTCCTGGGCCAATCATCTTGAAGCTCGTACCTCATGTTTATATCGCGTATTTCAAAAAATTCGTCCTTCTAAGTTCCTTGGCGCTATCTCGTGCCTGCTCTCCAACGAAAACTTCCAGAAAAGAATTAAGTCCTTTAACTAAAAAAAAGAAGCAGGCCCAAAGAAGAAAACAAATAATTTATTTCTGTGAAGAAAAGAGAAAGAAGCTTTCGCTGGAAGTGTTAATGGAATTGAAGAATAGAAAAACCGGAGCGGTATAGGGGTGAGAGAATTGTCTCTTGGGGTCAGATAATCTAGATCTCCGGGCATGACGCTAGTTGTTTCTGAACCTTTATGAGCTTCATCTATAAGCTTTATGAGCTTCCCTGCGTCTCTAATTTTATTTTGAGAACAATTTACAGCAAATTTATGTGGTATGGATATTTTGCAGATTTTCTGAAATTTTTCTTAATCATGCATATTGTAGGCATAATGAAGTTTTGGAAGTTTTGGAAGTTTTGATATTTAAAATATTTTCTCATTCACACAACACGTCTCGACACGTCGCTCGCATTTTTAACTACTCCAACTTTAGATGCGGATAACTTAACAACCAATCGACATAGGCTGGGGCACGTTTGTTGAATGATGCCTGGTGAATATGATGTGTCGCCATTTGGCTCGTGCTGCAGCATTCGATATCCGATAAATTCTATAGAAGAACTCTCTGTCGTTCAATGGTTTATTCCTGAAATAAAAGGTGGCTTGAATACTACTATCGTAAACAACATTTATTGAGCTTCCTAGTTTGTTGAAGTTTTTCTTCTGAATACTCTCCAAGACTTTGTTTCCAACAGCAATTAACTTAAACTTTTTAGGCATGTGGGCGATGCGGTAAAAATAAATAAAGTGTACCCTCAGGGATGTAGCACCGTTTAGGAGTAGCTGCTATGGTTATTTGGACATGGTCGAGAAAATTGAAGGGCAAATCAACCATCTCATGTCATAGAGACGCGTCTTAATGTGGTTGTTAATAGTTGATAAATTTCCCCCCGTCAAAACCTTTGGATTCATTTTCCCCACAAAAACTCGTAATCAGTCGGGAATTCCAGTTTCTGGCTTTGTTCAGGCCAACAGTGTCTTGACTGAAATCTCTTGGAAGGGATATTTAAAACGACAACAGAGCAGCGAGAATGGCAAAGTTTTATTTCATCGCGACACTTATGATCCTTCAAGGATTTCTCCTGTCGTGTGGTAAGTGGAAACATTTAACATCTATTTGTTTAGATGTTAAATGTCCTAGGGTAAGGATAAAAGCCTTCAGCGAGAAAAGAATCGAAGAAAAAGTCCTCTCGGCGTTTTTCATTGCGTAGACAGCTGGTGAATGCAGCTAAAAATTTGCTAGGACAGAACCCCCGTTATTCGGTTACAAGTAAGTACAGGATACTCACCTTAACTAAACACTGCAACTGTGGGATACCATTTCTAGCTCTTTTGCCGATTTATTCCGGAATTTCTGCCCTTCAAGAGTTGGTTTTAAGGAACAACTCGGAATAGTTTCCCGTTCTGCTCAACTTACAGTTACAGCATTGTGAAACAAATACTTCAGGTGTTATTTCATGGCCATAATAAAACCTACAACTCTGACGGCTATAAAACAGTTACTTGGAAGCATGCTCTATATTTCTGAGTTCAAGTTACATGAGACAATACAAAAATGAAGGCTTGGATCATACATATAGCAACTGATAATTTTACTGCTGAAAATCACCAAAATTAAACTAAAGGTCATATTTGTGAAACATCAAACAGTATAAATCTGCATTGACTGACATACCGGATCTACTTAAGCCCTTCGTCTCGCCTCATTAGATATGAAAATATTGCATCCCGATAGGTCTCTGGGAGATACATTGTTTTCTACATAATCACCGAAGAACGCGTACTTAATGTTTATTTAGTTTGCAGTAGACAACCAAGGTAAACGCTAACATCCCGCGACTTTGATGCGTTCCATCCATTCACAGAAAACAAAAGAATCTATTAACTCTCCATGGAGACGCCATTTTAGTTGATCTAAAAACGATCTAAAACTATTAGATCACGATCAAATTAAACACAGTGAACGAGTTAACCAGTACTGGCTAGAAATAAAAATCACATACCTTGGAGAAGTAATTGATTCAAGACTTCAGGATGCCAGGGATGAAACAATTCTATTCATGGTGGAATAACTTTTTGAAAACTGATTAAATTAAGCTAGAAATGTATTTGGAATGTTAAAAGAGAAAGCTGCTTAAGGCTATTTTGCGATGGTTTTATCTGTTCCAACATCCACCAGCAAAATCTCATGCATGACAGATTTATACAAAGTTATGCAGCCATAAACGTTTTCCATAACAATAATTTTGGCGTGACCTGCATCGTATAAAGGTTCTTAATAACCGGCTAAACGAAACAACAAGTCAACAATACAATGCCACTAGCCCTAAAAACAAAACAGATGCCAATTGACAAGAACGAATCAAAATTGGGGGTTTAAAATGGTGTAGATCAACCGACAATTATTGTGAATATTTAAAAAACTTCACAATCGCTCTTCATATTAAAATAGATCATCAGAAAATCTATCGATTGTCCGATATCAATCGATAAGTATTAGGCAATTGATCATATCGATTGATATTGGTCAATCGACGTTTAATCGATAAACACATGAATTTAGTTTACTGTGGAGCAAACAAACCAAGACACGCACGTGTACTCACTGATCTTGGCGAGCATAAACTGTTTATTTTCAAGTGTTTGTTCAAAACAAACTCATCTGAGCTACTTTTCTTGCCCGTTGAAGGAGGCAGTAATGCGGAGATGTCGGTAGTTTTATCTTCCCCAAGCTCAGATGCCAAAATCTTTTCTTCATGCCAGCAGTTTCAGTCAAATCTTTTCCTTCCCTATCTTCCCGATCCTCGAATAAGAAGCCCATAAGATTTCCAGTCCAATTGGCATTTAAACATATTACGCGGGATTTCCGATTTTTACCCAGGCAGTGAGGCCTGGATTTAAATTTCGGCTCCGTTTTTTTTTTTTTTTTTTTTTTTTTTCCCACGTTCAGTTACAAATCGCCGTCTGGTCTCTAAAGCGCATGCGCCACCTGTGCATGCGTATACCACATGGGATTTACAGAGGTTACCGTCGAGAACAGTTAGCACGGATTCCACGATTTCTAGGGCGATGAAATGACATAAATACGAACACACCGTTCAAGGTAGACCAACACTAAAGGACGTTAAGCGTTTTCGGAACGGGTCGCTGCAAGCCTTACGAGTGATCAATTTACGAGCGAGTGAATCATGAGTGAATCATGAATCATGTTATACCAAAGGAGCCATCAACCGGCTCAAGAACTTCTGAGCAACAAGAACAGGAAGGTTAGAGAATTTGTTTACGAATTCACCTGTTCGAGTACACCTAAGTAAAATGCTCTGAGAAACTTCGTAAAGTATAATAAAGATAAAATCTCGAACTAAACGATATTCTCTCGTTATTTGCTTGTAACAGAGTTATGTGTCTTAACAAGAGTGAAACCCATGTAGCGAATTATTGTACATTTAAGCATTTAAACTAATGTATGTTGACCCCAGCAAAACAAATCTTGGCTTGCACTGTCACGCAATCCTGACGCAAAAAAAATTTATCCGAAAACCATTTAGTGGATAAAATCAAGAAATTGTGATGTTATAGGAGATTAATAAAGATGGCACTCCTCGAATTTTTAAGCCTGTGCGTTTTCCCAAGCTCGGATATTCGTGGAAATATTTTGCACAAATTTACAGAGACCAGTATGGAACCGCCATGTTGGTGTACCTCCGCGGTACGTCTACATTGCGGCCGGAAAATATTGCAAACATCCGGAACTTACTTTGGCTATCTAGGCGACTGATTATCTGTACTGAACAAACAAGCATTTACATAAGCACTTTTCGTAATACTTTAACTTCTAAACGGACTAAAAATCACAAGATAAGTATATGATTTCGACAACCGCGTTCGTAGGTCTATGTCACGCATCGCCATAACTATGAAATTCAAAATGTCTCGCTTGCTTGAGAAACGCAAATAACAACGACAAAGGCTAAGGAAAATAGACAGAAACGTTTATAGGTTGATATGAAGACCTTGACTCATTTCACACCCTAAAGACTTGCAAACGAGTATAAATAAGCTATTAATCGATTCCAAGAAATGCAATCAAAAGCAGAATAGCTTAAGCATATCAATTCGATTGAATTTCGTACAACTTCAGATGCAGAACATTTAGCTCAATTGCAATATAGCTGTTGCTTCTCAGTATAACGACTGCCTGGGTACACGCAGCAAAGCGTCTAGTTTCCATTAAGTTGTAGCATGTTAAGTTCTTCAATAAGGTATTTTTTCAACACGTGACATCTGATTTCAGATTGGTTATTGTTTTGAAATATCTCTTATAATCAATCTTTTAAAAAATATTACATATTAATAACTATGATATTAGTAAGAGACTTAATTTTATGCCCCCTTCCATCGAGCGATTTTTAATCATATTGACCAGACGACTAATTTAAGCCAACAGTCGAGCTCTGTTTGCTACAGCGCTTAAAATGAAGACAGCAACCTGCTGGGATAATAATTTGGCCATGTGTCATGGCCGATTTTAATTGATAAATTACTGACTAATAATTAACTACATCATAACATAATAATCATTCATACAAAAATACAAATAATAAAAACTACATTAGGAATAGATATTTTTAACAATAGAGATAAAAATAAAAATATTTCAAAAATTTGAAAACGGAACAAATCGATTTAAAACGAAGAGCATGCAGACATCTATCTATTGTCATTAATTTAGATCAAACGATCCCTTTGTCTTCTGAGAATTTAGCAATATTTTCCATAATTCAGCGTTAAAAATATTACAAACAAGAACACAGAAACAAAAAATTTACAATAGATAGAAAGTAAATGTGTGCAGTGACCAAAGTAGCTTAGGCTTTCGGGTTGGTCACTGCCACATTAAATCAACTAGCGTAGTCAATAAGTTTATATATAACTAGAAACAGAGCAAAGTATATTGTATGAATTACTTATTAGATATACTGATGATTATATATATATAAAAAAAAAAACAATAGGACGTGTAAGAGGTAATTAAAAGGCTGATCAAACAAATTTTTCTTAAGAAAAAACTTGAGAATCTAGGAGGTTTGAATTGCTTGTAAAGGTACAGTTTGTATTGCTTCTGATATAAACCAAACATTTTGCATTCGCAATATTTTTCTAATGATACGGCATGAAAAGTAATTCCACGTGCTCAACCGACACCTTCTTCCCCTTCCCCCCATACACACCTTGCCATTACCCCAACCCCCCTTTCTCCTCCAGCCCTGGGCATGTTATTAGAATTTTGCCGAAACAGGAGGTATTCGGGATAGAGCTAACGCAAAGTAGTTTACTGCCAGCACAAATCAGAATTTCAAAAGAAACTGAAAATTTCAAAAGCTGAGCGGAATAACTTGGGGCAAAGAACGTTTTCTTGGAAAGCCAGTCAAAGTGCATCAATTCCACTGACTCTCAGAAAATAAACCTTTCAATAACTGTTTGCCTATCAACTGACATGATCAAAAGTAAAAACTGTTTGTATTTAATGGTGACTAGCTGTAACTTAAAATATAAATGATCTGTCTATTCAAGATTGTTATTGAGTGAAAATGGAGATTGTCGGAGAGTTCAAAAACTAATCGAACAGACTTGATTTGGTCATACCGTTCAGTCCCTAACTGTCTCTTTGAGTAGACGAGGCTAACAAAGTGAATAACACTTATATTCATGATTAACGGCAAAATAACTCCAGGTTAATTGAAACGACAAAACAGCAGTGTCGCGGAGAACAGCAATGTCCTGCCACAACAGGATACGGACGGATAGCAGTATGTTTTGTAGTTTGGCTCCCTGCTTTCACCCAAGGTAAGTTACATTTAGCTTTGTTTAGCACTTTAACATTGAAACTTAAACAGCGTTGTTTCATGCATTTGTTTCTGCACGCGAAAGACCTCGATACAAGAACTTCTGTTAATGATGATATTATGCTTTGTGTTCAGACGTTAAGCTGTGTCTAGCAAAATTTAAGTCGAACTTCACGGATCTCTCAGTGTCTTTGTTTTAGCGGTTTTGCGCGTCTCGCAGTCTCGATTTTTATACGAAGCTCTCTCGGAGCCTCAATATTTTGAAAGGCTAAAGATCTCGAAGCCTCGACTCATTTGTTTGTTTTTATAAATGACGTCTTCTCGTCACTTGATATTGAATGTCAATAAAGCAACTTCCAGTCTGGGTCACAAACATTAATAAAATGGTGTGTTCCAAGCGTCGGTAACTGAGGTCATAGTAATAAGACTGCATGTTCTTAATGTTGAAACCGTCATAATTACACCCAATTTTTATGCCCCAACAAAAGCTCTTGCGAAGGCGTTTAGATCAAGTTTTTAACAATATTTGTCTTGATTATAACTGTGAAACCGAGGAACAAATGTTCTGAAAAACGTCTTACACTTATCGACTGAGCTAACTAAAAACGGAACTAGCTTATCTCTGTGCTTATACTACCAGTGTTAACATTAATGTATCATATATTAATTCGCTTAAGTTTTAGACATATTTGATAACGAGACTTACATTTCTATAGTTTGGATAGAGTTGAGTTTATTTGCCATTCTTAGCATTTTATTAATCACTGAAAGAAAGGGTTTATACTTTTAGTAAAGCTTGTTGGCTTCCATTAACTCATTATCATACGAGCAATCAGATTAGCTCATTATCATATAATAAATAAATAATGAAATGTGGCAATTATTCAAAATGTGATCACGCGGGTAAAATCCGTGAGCCCTGTCAAAGCCGAAATACCATTTCCAAACATTTGCGTTTTTTCATTTTCACTGGCTAATATGCATAGATCCACGTTCCTACAGCTCTGTCATATGAGATTACATACTTTCATCTTCATCTTCTGAGTCCATAAACTAAGTGCAATAATTTGGTTCTTCAACTGTGTTTTCATATGATTAAAAAAAAAAAAAAAACCTTTGTAGACTAGTGATACCTTTTTCATGACTCATGAAAGAAATATCAATGTCTTGGCATGATCATGGCCAGAAATTCCGGACATCGCAACGGCGCACGCGCGAGGTTACTTGACAATATGGCCGCCAAACACTCAAAGGAAATGTATGGCAGAAATAAAACAAACTAAAATAGAACACGTTCTGGCTTACCGGGAACAAGTGCCGCGATCCGGTAGAGTTCTTGAAAGTTTCCTCGGCTATTCTGATAAGTTGGTTTTCATCAACAAATGTTACTGGCCCTGCTTTTCATCGATGTTTATTTTCGAAGCTTAACCCATACAATGCTCTCTACAAAATAGAGGCTTGAAATCCCATTTTTGCATCCCAAGAAGATTTTGATCCTCTGTAGCAGACAACATAGTCGGGATATCCCAAGTGCCGCGATCGCTTGAAGAAAAGCACCGTATGATGTATGTATTTGACCAATTTCCACCTGCGATGCTGATTTCTTCGCTCCGCTTTTTGGTTTTAAAAAGCTTGCAAAATGACGGAAAGCAAGCTCGTAAACAGCCACGCTAAAATCCCCAAATCCGCTGTCTTTGCACGGCGATATTTCGGCTGCAAATGGTCCGATTTTGCTCCAAAAGACATCGTTTGAAAGGCAATTTTCTCTAGTTTTTACTTTTATGCAATTACTTCGGTCAGCAGTTATTTACATGCCCAACAACGTCTTTTTGTACAACAATTTTTTCTGTAGTGTCGTTGAGCCCGAAGTACGCCGTACTGAACAGCGGTATGCACTACTAAAATGTGTACCAGACGTATGCAGCACGAAAATTAACAGACTCGATGTCCGGAATTTCTGCCCATGGTGATAGTACATGATCTGGTGTGGTTGTGAACTAATTTCAATCAGCATTTGAATGAGTGAATACACACAATTTAAGTTCAACAGGGTAGAATGATTTTTATTTGTATTTAATCTACCCTATGGACCAGTTGACTCATGGCAAAGTGCGTAATCTCGATATCGTAATGTTTGGTACTGTTTGCCAGTTGTTTGAGTCAAAGGCCTCTTTTTTCAGGTGTGGTCTATATGCCTTACTGTTGTAACAAGCTCTAGAAGACATTCTTTTAATGGTTGCATAATAAGTAAGGTAACATGTGGTCACAGAGGCCCACCTAAAAATATTTCTGAAGCTTGTCTAAGGAACAAATAAAAGCAACAATATAACTACAACACCACAAATTACACTGTTTTTTAATTCAGTAATTTATAAGTAAATTTTAAATTTCAAGAATGTGAGATGGTCCTTAACAATAATGTAATTTGAATTTAAACATTACAATCAAAGGATCATGAGAGACCATGATCAGACAGTTCTTAACTTGAAACAAACTAAATAATACTATAGGAGTAATAAAAGTTTGACAAAGTTTGCTGATCAATAAAACCAATTCAAAATACATTAATTGTATTCTATCGTAAAATATATACTAATATATGTACATAGAAATACATACAGTGATCATCTTTGCTGTACCCCATGAACTTTTGCTAATTGCAAATTTGGTTCCGTTAGAAGTAAATCAGTAGCAGTTCTTTTGACTCTTTGCGCAGTTTTATAGCATATGTTTTCGGCAAATATTATGCTTCTATAGCTCTGACTAAATTCATTACAATGCTCCCCTCTTTTGCCTTATTTAAGGAGCTTAGCCGCAATATTTTGAGTTATTTTAGCCACTGACAAATTTGCTTGAAATTGAAGGAAAGCTGACAATAGTAGTGTACGGGCCCAGTAAAACGACGAACACTCGCAGAATTCGACATAGCAATTTAATCCAGTAGTATTACATCGGGACTTGATCTGACTCTTCGAGCGACAGAAAAACACACACGCAACAAAACACACTCACACCCACTCGCATATAATTTAAATGTTCTGCAGTCTCTTGGGACGTCTGATTGCACGCCCATAACGTGTCCTCTATTTGTCATCTTTGTCGGCTTCTACAAGTAGTTTACTAAGATAGAAAAACATCAAAGAGATAATAGTAAACCAGAAAGGAACATGGATGGTTGAGGATTAAGAAGGATGACACGGATTACGAACAACAAACTGGACAAATTTAGGCTTAACTTTTCAAGAGGCGAAACCATGACATAGCTCCTTTAACTTGCTAAAGAATTTCAAAACTGGATCTTGGTGAATTTTTTTGTAACAAGATATTCCTTCTCTGGGATGAAAAGAGAGAGCCCGACTACTTTTACAAAACATTTCACACAAATCTTAAGCCCCTCCCAAGTCTGGTCATATTTCAAGAAATACTGTTTTCGCTCCTGTTCCTACAAAAGCTTTAAGTAAATGCTCAGGATCACAAATAAAAGAGACGGGCCTCATGTCCATAGCATACACATTTTCAGTTTTGCGTGTAAATATAAGTATCTCTTTAGGTACACCTGGAAGGCAATGAAACTAGTAAAATGTATGGTGTGGAGTACCATCCTGATCCCATGTGTTAGTCAAAGTACAAAGAAAAACAAAATCACATAATTTGGTCGAGTCTAAAAATAGTTGATAAGTAGGTATGGCCATTGAAATTGCTAGTACGAATTACATCAAGCGCAGTTACTGCATTGGCAGTCGGTAATGACTAAACTCTATAAATCCAGTTCATTCAGTAAACCATTTACTTCCAGTACAGTCCACTGTGGTGCATACCGTTTAGTCTATTAGCCGTCCAGTCTATTAGCGTTTCAGTCTATTAGCCGTTCAGTCTATTAGCCGTTCAGTCTATTAGCCGTTCAGTCTATTAGCCGTTCAGTCTATTAGCCGTTCAATCTATTAGCCGTTCAATCTATTAGCCGTTCAGTCTTTTGCTTTTCAGACTATTAGCCGTTCAGTCTATTAGCCGTTCAGCGTATTAGCCGTTCAGACTATTAGCCGTTCAGACTATTAGCCATTCAGTCTATTAGCTCTTCAGTCTTTTAGTCATTCAGTCGATTAGCAGTATTTGCTGCTACTAAAACTATGGCGCTATAACTTAAGAACCCTCTCAGGGGAAAGATGAAGTAACCATCTGTTAAGTTTGTCAAGTAACCATCGGCTAATTGTTGTGCATAACAATGCTAGAATATACCACTTCGTTACATTTTAAACGAAATATCTTAAGTAGAAAGATTTAATTTTCTGAGAGTGTTTCAAAGTTCGGGTCATGATGTGGCTTCTTATAAAAATATCGCTGAGGATTGGATAAGGATTTAATATTTCAGAAATTTCATTTTGGAATAAACAAATAAATGTAATTTACAAGTAAATATATACATATATGTTTTCTTGCAAATTTTGCCCTTTTAAAGTGACTCATAAAGTTAACGTTTCAAGCACTTTTTAGCACTTCTTCTTTGATAATCAATGCTACCTCTGAATTTTAGTTGATGCTACAATAATATTTTAAAAAATGTACTAAACATGTTATGGCCATCTTCGTGACGATTACCGCTACAACGATACAATACATCAAAGTAGAAGTGCTCAAATATGCTGGAAACGGCTGCCAGCCAGCTAATGAATTTAAAAGCTCGATACTGTACTGCTATCCTGCAGCAAGAAGGCGAAACAAAAGATCTTCATTTGTTTCACCTCACATAACATTCCATCTATGCTTTTGCCGGTAAGGCAAGGTGCGAAGGAAAAAAGCCTGAATCAGAATGCTATTATTCGTGTTTTTGATAAATATAAATATATAGATTTACTAAAAGTCAAGTTTCAGAGTATTTCAATTCATGGATTCTCTTAAAAGGAGAAGCAAGTAGAATCAAAATACATAACGGTCTATTCTACTAAAAAGACAATTCTAGTTTGTCTTGTTCGTGAGATAAAGGGAAATCAACTGGCGTTCGAAAATATTTGATTTTAACTCCAATTGTGTTTCAATTGCACTTGTATTAGTACTGACAATTGATGGAAATCAAACAGAGTTTGTAATATTATGCAGCTGACCTGCCGGTATAATGCTTCACCACCAGTGTCTGAAGTACTGTGGAAAATAAATGGGACTGTTATCGCAAGAAATACAAGTCTGGAGATAAATGACTCAAGAATAACTATTCCACATTACAATAAAACCCAACTTCAGCTGAACATTCTTAACACGACCTCAAAAGATGCTGGAAATTACACCTGTTGTGTTGCAAATGGTGTAGGCTACTCATCCGATACGATTGTAATTGTTGTTGAAGGTGTGTTTTAGAGTACAGAACCAATTATTCAATAGGCTCATACCTTGCACTCATGTTTGTGTCTCTGAGGCTATTTACGTTCTGCGTCTATATTATGCAAAATCAGTGGTAGTCTAAAACATATCATGTATACTCTGACACGGGATTACCATCCATTAGGATTATCAAGTTCCACTGTGTCGACTAGTTCAAACACCAGTGCAAGTGTGTCTCCAAGTTCAACCAGCAGTGCCAGTATATCTCAAAGTTCAGGCAGCAGCAGTGTCAATGTGTCGCCAAGTTCAAGCGCCAGTGCCAGTGTCTCGAACAGTTCAAGCAGCAGTCTCAGTGTCTCTGACAGTTCCAGCAGCAGTGCCAGTGTGTCTGACAGATCCAGCAGCAGCACTAGTGGTTCAGATTTCGTAAGTTCCAGTAGCAGTATCAGTTTGTCTACCACTTCAATCAGCAGCACCAGTGTTTCAGATTCCGTAACTTCCAGCACCAGTGCCACTGTATCTAAAAGTTCAAGCAGCAGTGTCAGTGTATTGCCCAGTTCCAGCAGTAGCGCCAGTGTGTCTGACGATTCCAGCAGCAGCGCTAGTGTTTCCGCATCCGTAAGTAACAGCAGCAGTGTCAGTGTATCTAAAAGTTCAAGCAGCAGTGCCAGTGTTTCAGAGTCGCAAAGTTCCAGCAGCAGCGCTAGTGTTTCAGACACCGTAAGTTCAAGAAGCAGTAGCAGTTTGTCGCCAAGTTATAGCAGCAGCGTCACGGCAAGCCTTATCCAAAACGTTTCAGTCAGCTCCAGTGCGTCACACTCTCAAAGCTCAACGCCGCCTATGTCGACAAATGTCTTAGCAATTTCAACATCGGCAAGTGAAGATGGTTCCTCGTCTACAAGTCCCTTGAAGAGTACATCTCCGTCAGTGAGTCAGACCATCTCTGCATCAAAAAGTGAGTCCTTAAGCCTTTTGTCATTAGTCAATAAATGGGTTCGTTTTCCAGAGTATAATAAACCATTGCAGTGCACCTAGAGTTTCCCATGTTACCAAAAACATGCAACCCAACAATCGATCAAGTTTCGGGGAAAATGTTCGAGCGATCATTAAAGCACGACAAGGCATAGCATGGCATGGCTTGGGATGGCATGGCACGGGCATAGCATGTCATGCAGGGTTTGGCCTATCATGGGATTACCCTTACCCTTACCTTAACAGAGAGGAGCAAATGATCTATAATGGCTGACTATTACGATATAAAAGAGCTAGCACTGTAGTACTACCATAGCTATGTCATTCTGGCAATCGTTGTTGCGTTTAACGTTTGTGACCCCAAAATTTAGTATCAGAATCGTTAATAATTTCTGTTGTCGTTTTGTCTTTACCTTAGCTACAATGATTGCCGTGCAATCTACTGTAGGTAAGTCTGCTGTTTATTCATTACACATTCTCTCATTATCGACATACGTATTTGTATAATTATAAACACTGCTAATTACCTCATACTCTATTGACATTTTCTTCACATTTTTCGTTTTTCTCGTCAGCTACAACTCCAGCTCCAACTAGTGAGTACACATAAGATCAGCGTAATATTTCTTTTTATCTGTGTTAATGTAAATGATTTTATGACTCTGCCGGAGGTACAAATAATAATGTCATGTGTAAGTAAATGTCTTAGAGTTATTATCAAAGAAAGTTCGAAATGTGGCGTCTTCAGTTTTAGCTGGCCATAACGTGCAACAAGCTATATGTAAGTTATACATTTTTTATTTTTATTTTTTGATTTCATTGAAGCCGCTCCAAGGGAGAAATATATGTATCCGTATAATTTTAGTTGATGCTATAATAATGTTTCAAAAAAATGTACTAAACATGTTGTGGCCATCTTCGTGACGGTTGCCGCCACAACAGTACAACCGGTTGAAACGCCCTTGATTTTAGATCTACGAGATTTTCCGTTAATGACAAGTCATGTGACCCTTCCTCCACCCCCACCCACTCTGAGTTCGTGTGGAATATTGATTAGCATGTTTGAACATACTAATAATGCAACTTTGTTCCAAGTTTTAACAAATTGTAAGAGGGATTTTGGAGCCATCTTTATGTTGTGAAACCACTCCCATAATTATTAAACTTGTTATAAAGTGGAAACTGTAGGAATTATTGCGCGTTTAAGGCACACCGTCCTATTAAATATTCTAACCAAAATTTCTCGTTCTTTGATTTTCCCCTATACATACGATGGAATTGTTTGACGAAACAGCGGCAGTATTAATCCATCAAAGTAGAAGTGCTGAAATATGCTGGAGATGGCTGTCAGCCAGCTATTGAATTTAAAAGCTCGATACTGTACTGCTATCCTCCAGCAAGATGGCGAAACAAACGATCTTTGTTTGTTTCACCTCACATAACATTGCATCTATGCTTTTGCCGGTAAGACAAGGTGCGAAGGAAAAAAGCCTGAATCAGAAAGCTGTTATTCGCGTATTTGATAAAAAAAAAATATATATAAGATTTACTGGAAGTTATGTTTAAGAGTATTTCAATTCATGGATTCTCTTAAAAGGAGAAGCAAGTAGAATCAAAATACATAACGGTCCATTCTACTAAAAAGACAATTCTAGTTTGTCCATTTCTTGTTCGCGAGATAAAGGGAAATCAACTGGCGTTCGAAAATATTTGATTTTAACTCCAATTGTGTTTCAATTGCAGTTGTATTGGTAGTGACAATTGATGGAAATCAAACAGAGTTTGTAACGATAGGGGACAATACGCAGCTGACCTGCCGGTATAATGCTTCACCACCAGTGTCTGAAGTACTGTGGAAAATAAATGGGACTGTTATAGCAAGAAATACAAGTCTGGAGATAAATGACTCAAGAATAACTATTCCACATTACAATGAAACCCAACTTCAGCTGAAAATTCTTAACACTACCGCACAAGATGCTGGAAATTACACCTGTGATGTTGCAAATGGTGTTGGCAACTCATCCGATACGATTGTAATTGTTATTGAAGGTGTGTTTTAGAATACAGAACCAATTATTCAATAGGCTCATACCTTGCACTCATGTTTGTGTCTCTGAGGTTATTTACGTTGTGTGTCTATATTATGCGAAATTAGTGGTAGTCTAAAACATATCATGTATACTCTGACAAGGGATCACCATCCATTAGGATTATCAAGAGCCACTGTGTCGACTAGTTCAAGCACCAGTGCAAGTGTGTCTCCAAGTTCAACCAGCAGTGCCAGTGTATCTGAAGGTTCAGGCAGCAGCAGTGTCAATGTGTCGCCAAGTTCAAGCGCCAGTGCCAGTGTCTCGAACAGTTCAAGCAGCAGTCTCAGTGTCTCTGACAGTTCCAGCAGCAGTGCCAGTGTGTCTGACAGATCCAGCAGCAGCACTAGTGGTTTAGATTTCGTAAGTTCCAGTAGCAGTATCAGTTTGTCTACCACTTCAATCAGCAGCACCAGTGTTTCAGATTCCGTAACTTCCAGCACCAGTGCCACTGTATCTAAAAGTTCAAGCAGCAGTGTCAGTGTATTGCCCAGTTCCAGCAGTAGCGCCAGTGTGTCTGACGATTCCAGCAGCAGCGCTAGTGTTTCCGCATCCGTAAGTAACAGCAGCAGTGTCAGTGTATCTAAAAGTTCAAGCAGCAGTGCCAGTGTTTCAGAGTCGCAAAGTTCCAGCAGCAGCGCTAGTGTTTCAGACACCGTCAGTTCAAGAAGCAGTAGCAGTTTGTCGCCAAGTTATAGCAGCAGCGTCACGGCAAGCCTTATCCAAAACGTTTCAGTCAGCTCCAGCGCGTCACACTCTCAAAGCTCAACGCCGCCTATGTCGACAAATGTCTTAGCAATTTCAACATCGGCAAGTGAAGATGGTTCCTCGTCTTCAAGTCCCTTGAAGAGTACATCTCCGTCAGTGAGTCAGACCATCTCTGCATCAAAAAGTGAGTCCTTAAGCCTTTTGTCATTAGTCAATAAATGGGTTCGTTTTCCAGAGTATAATAAACCATTGCAGTGCACCTAAAGTTTCCTATGTTACCAAAAACATGCAACCCAACAATCGATCAAGTTTCGGGGAAAATGTTCGAGCGATCATTAAAGCACGACAAGGCATAGCATGGCATGGCTTGGGATGGCATGGCACGGGCATAGCATGTCATGCAGGGTTTGGCCTATCATGGGATTACCCTTACCCTTACCTTAACAGAGAGGAGCAAATGATCTATAATGGCTGACTATTACGATATAAAAGAGCTAGCACTGTAGTACTACCATAGCTATGTCATTCTGGCAATCGTTGTTGCGTTTAACGTTTGTGACCCCAAAATTTAGTATCAGAATCGTTAATAATTTCTGTTGTCGTTTTGTCTTTACCTTAGCTACAATGATTGCCGTGCAATCTACTGTAGGTAAGTCTGCTGTTTATTCATTACACATTCTCTCATTATCGACATACGTATTTGTATAATTATAAACACTGCTAATTACCTCATACTCTATTGACATTTTCTTCACATTTTTCGTTTTTCTCGTCAGCTACAACTCCAGCTCCAACTAGTGAGTACACATAAGATCAGCGTAATATTTCTTTTTATCTGTGTTAATGTAAATGATTTTATGACTCTGCCGGAGGTACAAATAATAATGTCATGTGTAAGTAAATGTCTTAGAGTTATTATCAAAGAAAGTTCGAAATGTGGCGTCTTCAGTTTTAGCTGGCCATAACGTGCAACAAGCTATATGTAAGTTATACATTTTTTATTTTTATTTTTTGATTTCATTGAAGCCGCTCCAAGGGAGAAATATATGTATCCGTATAATTTTAGTTGATGCTATAATAATGTTTCAAAAAAATGTACTAAACATGTTGTGGCCATCTTCGTGACGGTTGCCGCCACAACAGTACAACCGGTTGAAACGCCCTTGATTTTAGATCTACGAGATTTTCCGTTAATGACAAGTCATGTGACCCTTCCTCCACCCCCACCCACTCTGAGTTCGTGTGGAATATTGATTAGCATGTTTGAACATACTAATAATGCAACTTTGTTCCAAGTTTTAACAAATTGTAAGAGGGATTTTGGAGCCATCTTTATGTTGTGAAACCACTCCCATAATTATTAAACTTGTTATAAAGTGGAAACTGTAGGAATTATTGCGCGTTTAAGGCACACCGTCCTATTAAATATTCTAACCAAAATTTCTCGTTCTTTGATTTTCCCCTATACATACGATGGAATTGTTTGACGAAACAGCGGCAGTATTAATCCATCAAAGTAGAAGTGCTGAAATATGCTGGAGATGGCTGTCAGCCAGCTATTGAATTTAAAAGCTCGATACTGTACTGCTATCCTCCAGCAAGATGGCGAAACAAACGATCTTTGTTTGTTTCACCTCACATAACATTGCATCTATGCTTTTGCCGGTAAGACAAGGTGCGAAGGAAAAAAGCCTGAATCAGAAAGCTGTTATTCGCGTATTTGATAAAAAAAAATATATATATAAGATTTACTGGAAGTTATGTTTAAGAGTATTTCAATTCATGGATTCTCTTAAAAGGAGAAGCAAGTAGAATCAAAATACATAACGGTCCATTCTACTAAAAAGACAATTCTAGTTTGTCCATTTCTTGTTCGCGAGATAAAGGGAAATCAACTGGCGTTCGAAAATATTTGATTTTAACTCCAATTGTGTTTCAATTGCAGTTGTATTGGTAGTGACAATTGATGGAAATCAAACAGAGTTTGTAACGATAGGGGACAATACGCAGCTGACCTGCCGGTATAATGCTTCACCACCAGTGTCTGAAGTACTGTGGAAAATAAATGGGACTGTTATAGCAAGAAATACAAGTCTGGAGATAAATGACTCAAGAATAACTATTCCACATTACAATGAAACCCAACTTCAGCTGAAAATTCTTAACACTACCGCACAAGATGCTGGAAATTACACCTGTGATGTTGCAAATGGTGTTGGCAACTCATCCGATACGATTGTAATTGTTATTGAAGGTGTGTTTTAGAGTACAGAACCAATTATTCAATAGGCTCATACCTTGCACTCATGTTTGTGTCTCTGAGGTTATTTACGTTGTGTGTCTATATTATGCGAAATTAGTGGTAGTCTAAAACATATCATGTATACTCTGACAAGGGATCACCATCCATTAGGATTATCAAGAGCCACTGTGTCGACTAGTTCAAGCACCAGTGCAAGTGTGTCTCCAAGTTCAACCAGCAGTGCCAGTGTATCTGAAGGTTCAGGCAGCAGCAGTGTCAATGTGTCGCCAAGTTCAAGCGCCAGTGCCAGTGTCTCGAACAGTTCAAGCAGCAGTCTCAGTGTCTCTGACAGTTCCAGCAGCAGTGCCAGTGTGTCTGACAGATCCAGCAGCAGCACTAGTGGTTTAGATTTCGTAAGTTCCAGTAGCAGTATCAGTTTGTCTACCACTTCAATCAGCAGCACCAGTGTTTCAGATTCCGTAACTTCCAGCACCAGTGCCACTGTATCTAAAAGTTCAAGCAGCAGTGTCAGTGTATTGCCCAGTTCCAGCAGTAGCGCCAGTGTGTCTGACGATTCCAGCAGCAGCGCTAGTGTTTCCGCATCCGTAAGTAACAGCAGCAGTGTCAGTGTATCTAAAAGTTCAAGCAGCAGTGCCAGTGTTTCAGAGTCGCAAAGTTCCAGCAGCAGCGCTAGTGTTTCAGACACCGTCAGTTCAAGAAGCAGTAGCAGTTTGTCGCCAAGTTATAGCAGCAGCGTCACGGCAAGCCTTATCCAAAACGTTTCAGTCAGCTCCAGCGCGTCACACTCTCAAAGCTCAACGCCGCCTATGTCGACAAATGTCTTAGCAATTTCAACATCGGCAAGTGAAGATGGTTCCTCGTCTTCAAGTCCCTTGAAGAGTACATCTCCGTCAGTGAGTCAGACCATCTCTGCATCAAAAAGTGAGTCCTTAAGCCTTTTGTCATTAGTCAATAAATGGGTTCGTTTTCCAGAGTATAATAAACCATTGCAGTGCACCTAAAGTTTCCTATGTTACCAAAAACATGCAACCCAACAATCGATCAAGTTTCGGGGAAAATGTTCGAGCGATCATTAAAGCACGACAAGGCATAGCATGGCATGGCTTGGGATGGCATGGCACGGGCATAGCATGTCATGCAGGGTTTGGCCTATCATGGGATTACCCTTACCCTTACCTTAACAGAGAGGAGCAAATGATCTATAATGGCTGACTATTACGATATAAAAGAGCTAGCACTGTAGTACTACCATAGCTATGGTCATTCTGGCAATCGTTGTTGCGTTTAACGTTTGTGACCCCAAAATTTAGTATCAGAATCGTTAATAATTTCTGTTGTCGTTTTGTCTTTACCTTAGCTACAATGATTGCCGTGCAATCTACTGTAGGTAAGTCTGCTGTTTATTCATTACACATTCTCTCATTATCGACATACGTATTTGTATAATTATAAACACTGCTAATTACCTCATACTCTATTGACATTTTCTTCACATTTTTCGTTTTTCTCGTCAGCTACAACTCCAGCTCCAACTAGTGAGTACACATAAGATCAGCGTAATATTTCTTTTTATCTGTGTTAATGTAAATGATTTTATGACTCTGCCGGAGGTACAAATAATAATGTCATGTGTAAGTAAATGTCTTAGAGTTATTATCAAAGAAAGTTCGAAATGTGGCGTCTTCAGTTTTAGCTGGCCATAACGTGCAACAAGCTATATGTAAGTTATACGTTTTTTATTTTTATTTTTTGATTTCATTGAAGCCGCTCCAAGGGAGAACAATATGTATCCGTATAATTTTAGTTGATGCTATAATAATGTTTCAAAAAAATGTACTAAACATGTTGTGGCCATCTTCGTGACGGTTGCCGCCACAACAGTACAACCGGCTGAAACGTCCTTGATTTTAGGTCTACGAGATTTTCCGTTAATGACAAGTCATGTGACCCTTCCTCCACCCCCACCCACTCTGAGTTCGTGTGGAATATTGATTAGCATGTTTGAACATACTAATAATGCAACTTTGTTCCAAGTTTTAACAAATTGTAAGAGGGATTTTGGAGCCATCTTTATGTTGTGAAACCACTCCCATAATTATTAAACTTGTTATAAAGTGGAAACTGTAGGAATTATTGCGCGTTTAAGGCACACCGTCCTATTAAATATTCTAACCAAAATTTCTCGTTCTTTGATTTTCCCCTATACATACGATGGAATTGTTTGACGAAACAGCGGCAGTATTAATCCATCAAAGTAGAAGTGCTGAAATATGCTGGAGATGGCTGTCAGCCAGCTATTGAATTTAAAAGCTCGATACTGTACTGCTATCCTCCAGCAAGATGGCGAAACAAACGATCTTTGTTTGTTTCACCTCACATAACATTGCATCTATGCTTTTGCCGGTAAGACAAGGTGCGAAGGAAAAAAGCCTGAATCAGAAAGCTGTTATTCGCGTATTTGATAAAAAAAAAATATATATAAGATTTACTGGAAGTTATGTTTAAGAGTATTTCAATTCATGGATTCTCTTAAAAGGAGAAGCAAGTAGAATCAAAATACATAACGGTCCATTCTACTAAAAAGACAATTCTAGTTTGTCCATTTCTTGTTCGCGAGATAAAGGGAAATCAACTGGCGTTCGAAAATATTTGATTTTAACTCCAATTGTGTTTCAATTGCAGTTGTATTGGTAGTGACAATTGATGGAAATCAAACAGAGTTTGTAACGATAGGGGACAATACGCAGCTGACCTGCCGGTATAATGCTTCACCACCAGTGTCTGAAGTACTGTGGAAAATAAATGGGACTGTTATAGCAAGAAATACAAGTCTGGAGATAAATGACTCAAGAATAACTATTCCACATTACAATGAAACCCAACTTCAGCTGAAAATTCTTAACACTACCGCACAAGATGCTGGAAATTACACCTGTGATGTTGCAAATGGTGTTGGCAACTCATCCGATACGATTGTAATTGTTATTGAAGGTGTGTTTTAGAGTACAGAACCAATTATTCAATAGGCTCATACCTTGCACTCATGTTTGTGTCTCTGAGGTTATTTACGTTGTGTGTCTATATTATGCGAAATTAGTGGTAGTCTAAAACATATCATGTATACTCTGACAAGGGATCACCATCCATTAGGATTATCAAGAGCCACTGTGTCGACTAGTTCAAGCACCAGTGCAAGTGTGTCTCCAAGTTCAACCAGCAGTGCCAGTGTATCTGAAGGTTCAGGCAGCAGCAGTGTCAATGTGTCGCCAAGTTCAAGCGCCAGTGCCAGTGTCTCGAACAGTTCAAGCAGCAGTCTCAGTGTCTCTGACAGTTCCAGCAGCAGTGCCAGTGTGTCTGACAGATCCAGCAGCAGCACTAGTGGTTTAGATTTCGTAAGTTCCAGTAGCAGTATCAGTTTGTCTACCACTTCAATCAGCAGCACCAGTGTTTCAGATTCCGTAACTTCCAGCACCAGTGCCACTGTATCTAAAAGTTCAAGCAGCAGTGTCAGTGTATTGCCCAGTTCCAGCAGTAGCGCCAGTGTGTCTGACGATTCCAGCAGCAGCGCTAGTGTTTCCGCATCCGTAAGTAACAGCAGCAGTGTCAGTGTATCTAAAAGTTCAAGCAGCAGTGCCAGTGTTTCAGAGTCGCAAAGTTCCAGCAGCAGCGCTAGTGTTTCAGACACCGTCAGTTCAAGAAGCAGTAGCAGTTTGTCGCCAAGTTATAGCAGCAGCGTCACGGCAAGCCTTATCCAAAACGTTTCAGTCAGCTCCAGCGCGTCACACTCTCAAAGCTCAACGCCGCCTATGTCGACAAATGTCTTAGCAATTTCAACATCGGCAAGTGAAGATGGTTCCTCGTCTTCAAGTCCCTTGAAGAGTACATCTCCGTCAGTGAGTCAGACCATCTCTGCATCAAAAAGTGAGTCCTTAAGCCTTTTGTCATTAGTCAATAAATGGGTTCGTTTTCCAGAGTATAATAAACCATTGCAGTGCACCTAAAGTTTCCTATGTTACCAAAAACATGCAACCCAACAATCGATCAAGTTTCGGGGAAAATGTTCGAGCGATCATTAAAGCACGACAAGGCATAGCATGGCATGGCTTGGGATGGCATGGCACGGGCATAGCATGTCATGCAGGGTTTGGCCTATCATGGGATTACCCTTACCCTTACCTTAACAGAGAGGAGCAAATGATCTATAATGGCTGACTATTACGATATAAAAGAGCTAGCACTGTAGTACTACCATAGCTATGGTCATTCTGGCAATCGTTGTTGCGTTTAACGTTTGTGACCCCAAAATTTAGTATCAGAATCGTTAATAATTTCTGTTGTCGTTTTGTCTTTACCTTAGCTACAATGATTGCCGTGCAATCTACTGTAGGTAAGTCTGCTGTTTATTCATTACACATTCTCTCATTATCGACATACGTATTTGTATAATTATAAACACTGCTAATTACCTCATACTCTATTGACATTTTCTTCACATTTTTCGTTTTTCTCGTCAGCTACAACTCCAGCTCCAACTAGTGAGTACACATAAGATCAGCGTAATATTTCTTTTTATCTGTGTTAATGTAAATGATTTTATGACTCTGCCGGAGGTACAAATAATAATGTCATGTGTAAGTAAATGTCTTAGAGTTATTATCAAAGAAAGTTCGAAATGTGGCGTCTTCAGTTTTAGCTGGCCATAACGTGCAACAAGCTATATGTAAGTTATACGTTTTTTATTTTTATTTTTTGATTTCATTGAAGCCGCTCCAAGGGAGAACAATATGTATCCGTATAATTTTAGTTGATGCTATAATAATGTTTCAAAAAAATGTACTAAACATGTTGTGGCCATCTTCGTGACGGTTGCCGCCACAACAGTACAACCGGCTGAAACGTCCTTGATTTTAGGTCTACGAGATTTTCCGTTAATGACAAGTCATGTGACCCTTCCTCCACCCCCACCCACTCTGAGTTCGTGTGGAATATTGATTAGCATGTTTGAACATACTAATAATGCAACTTTGTTCCAAGTTTTAACAAATTGTAAGAGGGATTTTGGAGCCATCTTTATGTTGTGAAACCACTCCCATAATTATTAAACTTGTTATAAAGTGGAAACTGTAGGAATTATTGCGCGTTTAAGGCACACCGTCCTATTAAATATTCTAACCAAAATTTCTCGTTCTTTGATTTTCCCCTATACATACGATGGAATTGTTTGACGAAACAGCGGCAGTATTAATCCATCAAAGTAGAAGTGCTGAAATATGCTGGAGATGGCTGTCAGCCAGCTATTGAATTTAAAAGCTCGATACTGTACTGCTATCCTCCAGCAAGATGGCGAAACAAACGATCTTTGTTTGTTTCACCTCACATAACATTGCATCTATGCTTTTGCCGGTAAGACAAGGTGCGAAGGAAAAAAGCCTGAATCAGAAAGCTGTTATTCGCGTATTTGATAAAAAAAATATATATATAAGATTTACTGGAAGTTATGTTTAAGAGTATTTCAATTCATGGATTCTCTTAAAAGGAGAAGCAAGTAGAATCAAAATACATAACGGTCCATTCTACTAAAAAGACAATTCTAGTTTGTCCATTTCTTGTTCGCGAGATAAAGGGAAATCAACTGGCGTTCGAAAATATTTGATTTTAACTCCAATTGTGTTTCAATTGCAGTTGTATTGGTAGTGACAATTGATGGAAATCAAACAGAGTTTGTAACGATAGGGGACAATACGCAGCTGACCTGCCGGTATAATGCTTCACCACCAGTGTCTGAAGTACTGTGGAAAATAAATGGGACTGTTATAGCAAGAAATACAAGTCTGGAGATAAATGACTCAAGAATAACTATTCCACATTACAATGAAACCCAACTTCAGCTGAAAATTCTTAACACTACCGCACAAGATGCTGGAAATTACACCTGTGATGTTGCAAATGGTGTTGGCAACTCATCCGATACGATTGTAATTGTTATTGAAGGTGTGTTTTAGAGTACAGAACCAATTATTCAATAGGCTCATACCTTGCACTCATGTTTGTGTCTCTGAGGTTATTTACGTTGTGTGTCTATATTATGCGAAATTAGTGGTAGTCTAAAACATATCATGTATACTCTGACAAGGGATCACCATCCATTAGGATTATCAAGAGCCACTGTGTCGACTAGTTCAAGCACCAGTGCAAGTGTGTCTCCAAGTTCAACCAGCAGTGCCAGTGTATCTGAAGGTTCAGGCAGCAGCAGTGTCAATGTGTCGCCAAGTTCAAGCGCCAGTGCCAGTGTCTCGAACAGTTCAAGCAGCAGTCTCAGTGTCTCTGACAGTTCCAGCAGCAGTGCCAGTGTGTCTGACAGATCCAGCAGCAGCACTAGTGGTTTAGATTTCGTAAGTTCCAGTAGCAGTATCAGTTTGTCTACCACTTCAATCAGCAGCACCAGTGTTTCAGATTCCGTAACTTCCAGCACCAGTGCCACTGTATCTAAAAGTTCAAGCAGCAGTGTCAGTGTATTGCCCAGTTCCAGCAGTAGCGCCAGTGTGTCTGACGATTCCAGCAGCAGCGCTAGTGTTTCCGCATCCGTAAGTAACAGCAGCAGTGTCAGTGTATCTAAAAGTTCAAGCAGCAGTGCCAGTGTTTCAGAGTCGCAAAGTTCCAGCAGCAGCGCTAGTGTTTCAGACACCGTCAGTTCAAGAAGCAGTAGCAGTTTGTCGCCAAGTTATAGCAGCAGCGTCACGGCAAGCCTTATCCAAAACGTTTCAGTCAGCTCCAGCGCGTCACACTCTCAAAGCTCAACGCCGCCTATGTCGACAAATGTCTTAGCAATTTCAACATCGGCAAGTGAAGATGGTTCCTCGTCTTCAAGTCCCTTGAAGAGTACATCTCCGTCAGTGAGTCAGACCATCTCTGCATCAAAAAGTGAGTCCTTAAGCCTTTTGTCATTAGTCAATAAATGGGTTCGTTTTCCAGAGTATAATAAACCATTGCAGTGCACCTAAAGTTTCCTATGTTACCAAAAACATGCAACCCAACAATCGATCAAGTTTCGGGGAAAATGTTCGAGCGATCATTAAAGCACGACAAGGCATAGCATGGCATGGCTTGGGATGGCATGGCACGGGCATAGCATGTCATGCAGGGTTTGGCCTATCATGGGATTACCCTTACCCTTACCTTAACAGAGAGGAGCAAATGATCTATAATGGCTGACTATTACGATATAAAAGAGCTAGCACTGTAGTACTACCATAGCTATGGTCATTCTGGCAATCGTTGTTGCGTTTAACGTTTGTGACCCCAAAATTTAGTATCAGAATCGTTAATAATTTCTGTTGTCGTTTTGTCTTTACCTTAGCTACAATGATTGCCGTGCAATCTACTGTAGGTAAGTCTGCTGTTTATTCATTACACATTCTCTCATTATCGACATACGTATTTGTATAATTATAAACACTGCTAATTACCTCATACTCTATTGACATTTTCTTCACATTTTTCGTTTTTCTCGTCAGCTACAACTCCAGCTCCAACTAGTGAGTACACATAAGATCAGCGTAATATTTCTTTTTATCTGTGTTAATGTAAATGATTTTATGACTCTGCCGGAGGTACAAATAATAATGTCATGTGTAAGTAAATGTCTTAGAGTTATTATCAAAGAAAGTTCGAAATGTGGCGTCTTCAGTTTTAGCTGGCCATAACGTGCAACAAGCTATATGTAAGTTATACGTTTTTTATTTTTATTTTTTGATTTCATTGAAGCCGCTCCAAGGGAGAACAATATGTATCCGTATAATTTTAGTTGATGCTATAATAATGTTTCAAAAAAATGTACTAAACATGTTGTGGCCATCTTCGTGACGGTTGCCGCCACAACAGTACAACCGGCTGAAACGTCCTTGATTTTAGGTCTACGAGATTTTCCGTTAATGACAAGTCATGTGACCCTTCCTCCACCCCCACCCACTCTGAGTTCGTGTGGAATATTGATTAGCATGTTTGAACATACTAATAATGCAACTTTGTTCCAAGTTTTAACAAATTGTAAGAGGGATTTTGGAGCCATCTTTATGTTGTGAAACCACTCCCATAATTATTAAACTTGTTATAAAGTGGAAACTGTAGGAATTATTGCGCGTTTAAGGCACACCGTCCTATTAAATATTCTAACCAAAATTTCTCGTTCTTTGATTTTCCCCTATACATACGATGGAATTGTTTGACGAAACAGCGGCAGTATTAATCCATCAAAGTAGAAGTGCTGAAATATGCTGGAGATGGCTGTCAGCCAGCTATTGAATTTAAAAGCTCGATACTGTACTGCTATCCTCCAGCAAGATGGCGAAACAAACGATCTTTGTTTGTTTCACCTCACATAACATTGCATCTATGCTTTTGCCGGTAAGACAAGGTGCGAAGGAAAAAAGCCTGAATCAGAAAGCTGTTATTCGCGTATTTGATAAAAAAAAAATATATATAAGATTTACTGGAAGTTATGTTTAAGAGTATTTCAATTCATGGATTCTCTTAAAAGGAGAAGCAAGTAGAATCAAAATACATAACGGTCCATTCTACTAAAAAGACAATTCTAGTTTGTCCATTTCTTGTTCGCGAGATAAAGGGAAATCAACTGGCGTTCGAAAATATTTGATTTTAACTCCAATTGTGTTTCAATTGCAGTTGTATTGGTAGTGACAATTGATGGAAATCAAACAGAGTTTGTAACGATAGGGGACAATACGCAGCTGACCTGCCGGTATAATGCTTCACCACCAGTGTCTGAAGTACTGTGGAAAATAAATGGGACTGTTATAGCAAGAAATACAAGTCTGGAGATAAATGACTCAAGAATAACTATTCCACATTACAATGAAACCCAACTTCAGCTGAAAATTCTTAACACTACCGCACAAGATGCTGGAAATTACACCTGTGATGTTGCAAATGGTGTTGGCAACTCATCCGATACGATTGTAATTGTTATTGAAGGTGTGTTTTAGAGTACAGAACCAATTATTCAATAGGCTCATACCTTGCACTCATGTTTGTGTCTCTGAGGTTATTTACGTTGTGTGTCTATATTATGCGAAATTAGTGGTAGTCTAAAACATATCATGTATACTCTGACAAGGGATCACCATCCATTAGGATTATCAAGAGCCACTGTGTCGACTAGTTCAAGCACCAGTGCAAGTGTGTCTCCAAGTTCAACCAGCAGTGCCAGTGTATCTGAAGGTTCAGGCAGCAGCAGTGTCAATGTGTCGCCAAGTTCAAGCGCCAGTGCCAGTGTCTCGAACAGTTCAAGCAGCAGTCTCAGTGTCTCTGACAGTTCCAGCAGCAGTGCCAGTGTGTCTGACAGATCCAGCAGCAGCACTAGTGGTTTAGATTTCGTAAGTTCCAGTAGCAGTATCAGTTTGTCTACCACTTCAATCAGCAGCACCAGTGTTTCAGATTCCGTAACTTCCAGCACCAGTGCCACTGTATCTAAAAGTTCAAGCAGCAGTGTCAGTGTATTGCCCAGTTCCAGCAGTAGCGCCAGTGTGTCTGACGATTCCAGCAGCAGCGCTAGTGTTTCCGCATCCGTAAGTAACAGCAGCAGTGTCAGTGTATCTAAAAGTTCAAGCAGCAGTGCCAGTGTTTCAGAGTCGCAAAGTTCCAGCAGCAGCGCTAGTGTTTCAGACACCGTCAGTTCAAGAAGCAGTAGCAGTTTGTCGCCAAGTTATAGCAGCAGCGTCACGGCAAGCCTTATCCAAAACGTTTCAGTCAGCTCCAGCGCGTCACACTCTCAAAGCTCAACGCCGCCTATGTCGACAAATGTCTTAGCAATTTCAACATCGGCAAGTGAAGATGGTTCCTCGTCTTCAAGTCCCTTGAAGAGTACATCTCCGTCAGTGAGTCAGACCATCTCTGCATCAAAAAGTGAGTCCTTAAGCCTTTTGTCATTAGTCAATAAATGGGTTCGTTTTCCAGAGTATAATAAACCATTGCAGTGCACCTAAAGTTTCCTATGTTACCAAAAACATGCAACCCAACAATCGATCAAGTTTCGGGGAAAATGTTCGAGCGATCATTAAAGCACGACAAGGCATAGCATGGCATGGCTTGGGATGGCATGGCACGGGCATAGCATGTCATGCAGGGTTTGGCCTATCATGGGATTACCCTTACCCTTACCTTAACAGAGAGGAGCAAATGATCTATAATGGCTGACTATTACGATATAAAAGAGCTAGCACTGTAGTACTACCATAGCTATGGTCATTCTGGCAATCGTTGTTGCGTTTAACGTTTGTGACCCCAAAATTTAGTATCAGAATCGTTAATAATTTCTGTTGTCGTTTTGTCTTTACCTTAGCTACAATGATTGCCGTGCAATCTACTGTAGGTAAGTCTGCTGTTTATTCATTACACATTCTCTCATTATCGACATACGTATTTGTATAATTATAAACACTGCTAATTACCTCATACTCTATTGACATTTTCTTCACATTTTTCGTTTTTCTCGTCAGCTACAACTCCAGCTCCAACTAGTGAGTACACATAAGATCAGCGTAATATTTCTTTTTATCTGTGTTAATGTAAATGATTTTATGACTCTGCCGGAGGTACAAATAATAATGTCATGTGTAAGTAAATGTCTTAGAGTTATTATCAAAGAAAGTTCGAAATGTGGCGTCTTCAGTTTTAGCTGGCCATAACGTGCAACAAGCTATATGTAAGTTATACGTTTTTTATTTTTATTTTTTGATTTCATTGAAGCCGCTCCAAGGGAGAACAATATGTATCCGTATAATTTTAGTTGATGCTATAATAATGTTTCAAAAAAATGTACTAAACATGTTGTGGCCATCTTCGTGACGGTTGCCGCCACAACAGTACAACCGGCTGAAACGTCCTTGATTTTAGGTCTACGAGATTTTCCGTTAATGACAAGTCATGTGACCCTTCCTCCACCCCCACCCACTCTGAGTTCGTGTGGAATATTGATTAGCATGTTTGAACATACTAATAATGCAACTTTGTTCCAAGTTTTAACAAATTGTAAGAGGGATTTTGGAGCCATCTTTATGTTGTGAAACCACTCCCATAATTATTAAACTTGTTATAAAGTGGAAACTGTAGGAATTATTGCGCGTTTAAGGCACACCGTCCTATTAAATATTCTAACCAAAATTTCTCGTTCTTTGATTTTCCCCTATACATACGATGGAATTGTTTGACGAAACAGCGGCAGTATTAATCCATCAAAGTAGAAGTGCTGAAATATGCTGGAGATGGCTGTCAGCCAGCTATTGAATTTAAAAGCTCGATACTGTACTGCTATCCTCCAGCAAGATGGCGAAACAAACGATCTTTGTTTGTTTCACCTCACATAACATTGCATCTATGCTTTTGCCGGTAAGACAAGGTGCGAAGGAAAAAAGCCTGAATCAGAAAGCTGTTATTCGCGTATTTGATAAAAAAAAAAATATATATAAGATTTACTGGAAGTTATGTTTAAGAGTATTTCAATTCATGGATTCTCTTAAAAGGAGAAGCAAGTAGAATCAAAATACATAACGGTCCATTCTACTAAAAAGACAATTCTAGTTTGTCCATTTCTTGTTCGCGAGATAAAGGGAAATCAACTGGCGTTCGAAAATATTTGATTTTAACTCCAATTGTGTTTCAATTGCAGTTGTATTGGTAGTGACAATTGATGGAAATCAAACAGAGTTTGTAACGATAGGGGACAATACGCAGCTGACCTGCCGGTATAATGCTTCACCACCAGTGTCTGAAGTACTGTGGAAAATAAATGGGACTGTTATAGCAAGAAATACAAGTCTGGAGATAAATGACTCAAGAATAACTATTCCACATTACAATGAAACCCAACTTCAGCTGAAAATTCTTAACACTACCGCACAAGATGCTGGAAATTACACCTGTGATGTTGCAAATGGTGTTGGCAACTCATCCGATACGATTGTAATTGTTATTAAAGGTGTGTTTTAGAGTACAGAACCAATTATTCAATAGGCTCATACCTTGCACTCATGTTTGTGTCTCTGAGGTTATTTACGTTGTGTGTCTATATTATGCGAAATTAGTGGTAGTCTAAAACATATCATGTATACTCTGACAAGGGATCACCATCCATTAGGATTATCAAGAGCCACTGTGTCGACTAGTTCAAGCACCAGTGCAAGTGTGTCTCCAAGTTCAACCAGCAGTGCCAGTGTATCTGAAGGTTCAGGCAGCAGCAGTGTCAATGTGTCGCCAAGTTCAAGCACCAGTGCCAGTGTCTCGAACAGTTCAAGCAGCAGTCTCAGTGTCTCTGACAGTTCCAGCAGCAGTGCCAGTGTGTCTGACAGATCCAGCAGCAGCACTAGTGGTTCAGATTTCGTAAGTTCCAGTAGCAGTATCAGTTTGTCTACCACTTCAATCAGCAGCACCAGTGTTTCAGATTCCGTAACTTCCAGCACCAGTGCCACTGTATCTAAAAGTTCAAGCAGCAGTGTCAGTGTATTGCCCAGTTCCAGCAGTAGCGCCAGTGTGTCTGACGATTCCAGCAGCAGCGCTAGTGTTTCCGCATCCGTAAGTAACAGCAGCAGTGTCAGTGTATCTAAAAGTTCAAGCAGCAGTGCCAGTGTTTCAGAGTCGCAAAGTTCCAGCAGCAGCGCTAGTGTTTCAGACACCGTCAGTTCAAGAAGCAGTAGCAGTTTGTCGCCAAGTTATAGCAGCAGTGTCACGGCAAGTCTTAACCAAAACGTGTCAGTCAGCTCAAGTGCGTTACAGTCCCAAAGCTCAGCGCCGCCTTTGTCGACAAATGTCTTAGCAATTTCAACATCGGCAAGTGAAGATGGTTCCTCGTCTACAAGTCCCTTGAAGAGTACATCTCCGTCAGTGAGTCAGACCATCTCTGCATCAAAAAGTGAGTCCTTAAGCCTTTTGTCATTAGTCAATAAATAGGTTCGTTTTCCAGAGTATAATAAACCATTGCAGTGCACCTAGAGTTTCCTATGTTACCAAAAACATGCAACCCAACAATCGATCAAGTTTCGAGGAAAGTGTTCGAGGGATCATTAAAGCACGACAAGACATAGCATGGCATGGCATGGTATGGCATGGCACGGGCATAGCATGTCATGCAGGGTTTGGCCTATCATAGCATTACCTTTACCCTTACCTTAGCAGAGAGAAGCAAATAATCTATAATGGCTGACTATTACAATATAAGAGAGCTAGCACTGTAATACAACCATAGCTATGATCATTCTGGCAATCGTTGTTGCGTTTAACGTTTGTGACCCCAAAATTTAGTATCAAAAACGTTAATAATTAGTGCTGTCGTTTCGTCTTTACATTAGCTACAATGATTGCCGTTTCATCTACTCTAGGTAAGTCTCTTGTTTATTCATTACAGATTGTCTCATTATCTACATACATATTTGTATAATTATAAACATGCACTGCTAAGTATAAATACTGTATTTACAGTTTTATTTTTTCTTGTCAGCTACAACAACTCCAGTTCCAACAAGTGAGTACACATAATATCAGCGCAATGGTTCTTTTTATTTCCGTTATTGTAAATGATTTTATGATTCTACGCGAGGGGCAATGAATAGTATCATGTGTAAATAAATGCCAAAAGGCTATTATCGAAGAAAGTTCGAAATGTGACGTTGTACATTTTTAAGTGGCTATCTCGTGCTACAAGCAATATATAGGTTATATATGTTAATTTTTTTTTATTTCATTGAAGCGGCTCCACATGCGAACAATATGTATCCATATGGGCCGCAGCAGAATGATAACGAGTTTCGTCTTGAAGACTCTCCTTTCTCCTCCTCCTCCCGCTGCTTGAGGATCGACACGGATTTTACTGGATTTCCATTCTTCTCGGAGAGGCATTACAAGCTGTTTGTAAGTATAGAGTGTTTTCAAAATGACGTCACGGCAGCCATATTGGCATCACCCTGTCGGTGTCCCAAGCCGATACTGATGGTATTGAGCTTTTCTCGTAATTTAACACTCATTCCAGTAAAATTGCATTGCTCCTGGCTACGTAAGTGAAAACGCTCTGTTTGTGGATATTCATGTACGTCTAAAGAACTTTTCGCTTTTATTTACGAAAGTGAGCAATATTCCACCACCGCCTGATTTCAAATGGACAAGGACTGGGTGCGAGTCTGTAAATTATGGGATTAGCAACTATTGATCCACATAGTCATAAAGAGCAGACCAAGCTTTACAAAATCCCCAAGTTTGGTGTAAATGGACCCAATAGTAAGCAAGATACAGCCATTTGAAAATGTCAAAATTTACATAGAAATGTACGGCCATGCGAACGCGTGTCCGGATGACTTAACATTTCTTTGTTAATTTTGACGTTTTTAAATGGCTGTATCTCAGTCAAAACTAGCCTGATTAACACCAAACTTGGGGAGTTTTTGAGTCTCGGTGTGCTCTTTCTGACCATGTGGATCAATAGTTCCTTATCCCATAATTTACAGACTCGTACCTAATCGTTCTCGGTTTGAAATCAGGCAATAGAGCTCATGTGGTGACTCTTTAGTGCCTCGATTCATCCTGAAATATAAACTTGTACCTAGATGGATTAATATCCAATCAAGTAGCAGTGCTAATGACAGCTTTCATCTCCATAAGGAAGTAAGACAGAGTTAACCAATAATAAATTCGTACACATGTAATACTTGCTCTTTGCCAAACAAGAGTTGATGTGGTGTGCTTTAATCTAAACACTTTCTCTTCATTTTGTAGATATGCCGCAATGGTATAATCCAGTTGAATTATGAATGGAGCTGGTGGTGGCCACGGAAGTTTGGTGTCTACAGGTGGCTGAGAAATATGGCAATTATCGCACCGTTCTGGGCCACGACCGATACGTATTTTGCCTTCAGAGACAATCATTCTAAGGTATATTATCAAGTGTACAGCCAAACCAAGGAAAGCTCTTCTGAAATACTCGAAATGGCTTCAAACCATGTAAAGCTCTATGGCGACCGTAACAAATTTGCCAACTTTGCTGCTAGTTGGGTTCTTGTTGTGACCTGGTACAATCTCTGTCCATACGATTACGACAACAACTGTCGTTGGGTAAGACGTCTGTTATCCACGTTACTACTACTACCAATGCTATTATTATGGAGAAAACGTTCCGTTAAACGACATGTCGCTGGGTAAACAGCGATTAGTATAGGTTGATTAGTATAGGTTGCGGAAACAGTGAATCGGTAGGGCTTTTGCACGCTCTGACTGGGTAATCAACTAATAACGCTTAGTATAGATTAGTATAGATTAGCATAGATTAGTATAGATTAGTATAGATTGATTAGTATAGGTTGCGGAAACAGTGAGTCGGTAGGGCTTTTGCACGCTCTGACTGGATAATCAACTAATAACTAGCTTTTCCCATAGTGTTACTCCTAAAACTGCTCGCATTGCCGCAGGTGCTGTTTTATGAACTGTTGAGACATTTGATAATTATTACGGTCTTGAATATGCATGTAGCGATCTCGTACGTCCATAAGAAAAAAAACTTTGAAAGTGACAAAAGTCCATTAAACTGAAAAAGAAAAACCTAGAACGTTTTTTTGTCGATCGCCTTATGTCGTCAAGGGACTTGCTGTTGCTGATCGCTGACACGGGTTGCTGCATTTTCTTGCATACTCATTTGCAATCTAATTTTACTTTGATTTCTCTTTCAGAGTAACACTTTTCAGGCTGTCATAATTACGGATGGATTTAACACATTTTTGATGTACAACTACCCTTATGGTGGAATTGAGTGGGTGGTTCCAGCGGATCCGTAAGTGGATTTGCATTGAATCTAATCAGCGTTTTCATGTGAGAAATGATTTAGGCTTTTGCGCCTCAAGATTGGCCATGGCTTAACAGTGGAAATCAATCTATCAATCACTTTTCCCCTCCGTCTAGCCATCAATCTTGTTATTTTGTTACCATTGTTGGTGATGATGGTAATTTTGTTATTTTTTTATTTTTTGGTAATAGTTTTGTTGTTGTTATTTTGTCGTCGTTGCTCGTCTTTCCGCGGAGGGCGTAAGGGAAAAAGCATTCAAATTGTGTAACTTTCATTCTTGCAGGGACAATTACCGTTACTGGACTGGTTACTACGGTCTTCCTGTCGCTGGCTGGAACGCAGGAAATGATGGCAAAGATTATTACAACCACGAAGCGTGAGAAGTTAAATTTACGTCTATATTAGTGTGATAAAGAAGAGCTGAGTTAAGGGGAGTTTAAACAGGGACAATTTCAAACTTATTCTATCGTGGTGTCGTTTACTACAATGAAACTCTTATTCTGTGCTAATTGCAGTCGTCCTACATTACAACAATGAAACTTTTTACACTAGTACAACTACTACGCTTCTTATTGGTAGAAAAAAACTGGCGCCACCTACTCAACCATTCAGAACTAAAACGAAAACCCATCGTGACCCGCTCGCACCTTTTCCCGAGTTTTATAGTGTCAGTTACACATATTTTCTAGAGAGTTTTGATTGGTTCACTGTATTGTCTGTGTCTTCCCTGATTGGCTAGAGCTTCAGCTTTGGTTTTTCGACACTCAAAGAAAAATTGTTCATCTTCTGGAGTAAAAGTGTGAACTTTACTTTCGCTTTTTTCGTATTTCAGCTCGTCTACATTTGCAATGTATGATCTTGATAAGAAAGAAGGAAATACGGGTTCGTTGGGGAGGTACTTTTGGAGGATCGAGGACAGCGATGGGACAAGTGCACTGGAGAAGTGCTTAACATGGGCTGTTCTTAATGAAAACGGGAACATTCGTTACGAGTACGGCCGCTTAATAAAATCAGACCCGGAGATGGCGTGTCCATGTACTTTTTGGCAGGCGTTGCTGGACTGGGGAAGATTCTCCTGGAGCTGGTGGTATTCGTGGCCTGAATTGTGTTTTGAGTCCAGGCGTTCCAAATTCGTAAATTATAATTCTACACTAACAGGATTAGTTGGACTTCGGCTGAGACAGGAATGTTGCTACTCCACTGACTCGGAAGACTGGGGCTCTCTCAAGCTTGGTCCTCCCGACGGCGGTCACGTGAACGTGACAGCTTTCCATGACTCGTCCAATCACGTGAAAACTTTCTCCTCCGACGAGGAGGCCTACCAATATTGCTGTGTTGATCTATCTTTGTGCAATCTGTTTTACCTCTATCGTCCGTCTGATACCTGTTCCCGTTACAGACCTCCACCAAGACGTACGTGTTACTGCATATTATAGTATGTTGTCATAAAATGTAATGTCATGTCACGTGACATAGCGTGCCACCACGCAACGTCAGCTTAAGTCATGCCATACACTTTTGTTGCTTGATGGTGCCAAAATATTGCCTTAGTTCTTTATTTAACAACGCAACGAGTGCTGCATGAAAACAGGAGCGGACAATGAGGCAGTTCGCGAGTCAGTCACGTTTGAGCTCCCGATGCCCAATGGGAGCGCGTGGTATGACGTAATATGACAGTTGGTTCATTGATTTATGTCGAATCAAATCGCATGACGTACGCAAAATCGCCTGTTTTGCAATTTCAAGTAACATTTACTTATTTCGTTGGTTTTATAATTTCCTATTTTCATCACTAGCAATACTTGAGACATCGACTTTTCAGCTCAGGGGCAATCCTACAAGTGACAGCAAAGACTTGCGACTTAGCTAGTAACCCACGTACTCTGTTTAACTGCTCGCTTTCATTCTTAATCCAGGTTGGTTCTGGGGCGATCCTCACGTCAAGACGCTGGATGATGGGAATTACACGTTCAATGGACTTGGTGAATACGTCATGATTGATGCACAAAATGGAACATTCCAGCTACAGGCCAGAACAAAAGCTGCCCAGGGAAATTCAACAACCGCCACTATTTTCTCAGCCGGCGCAGCAAAAGAAGAAAATACAAGCACCATTGAGGTCCGAGTAAAGGAAGGTGGTGAGTGATATTAAAGAGCAATCATACCTCTATTTGTCCAGGGCCCCTCTGGATATCAGCTGGCCTCGTCGCTGAATGGGCCACACTGTCTAAAAAAGTTTACCTTTACCTTTACCTTTATGTCTTGAGATATCAAAAAAGTAGATGCGAAATTTCTGGCTAGACTACATCTGCTTTGTTCAAGAATATTAGCATGTGCGGTATTCTCTCTTTCCTAGAAACCATTGAAAAATAAAACTTCGGCCATTTCTAGTCAATATGGCGTAATTTCTCGTAAATCGAACGATGTTTATAGCCGTTATTTTTACTTTCAAATTTATTGAAACGCAAAAATGTGCAATTGTTTTTCATGTTATCAGGTGGACTCGATATCTTGATAGACGAAGTAAAGTACAAAGACTACGACACGCTGACAAACCAAAGTGTAGAAGTTGATGGAAACCTTTCTCTCTCAAAATCGGAAGAAAACTGTTTGCAGGTTTCTTTCCCGTCAACAATGTCGGTGAATTTCTGTGAGAAAAAGGAGATGCTGTCATTCGTCGTAACTCCTGCAGACGTTTATAAGTATACCACCAAAGGTTTGCTGGGAACGTGGAACGATAACCCGGATGACGACTTTACATTGCCTAATGGAACAGTTTTGTCATCATCTTCAACGTTGAGGGAGATTCACTTCGAGTTTGGTGTAAAATGTAATTATATCTAGAGTTATTTCCTTTCTTGATAGGTTTCTACCGCTGGACAGTTTCTCCCCGCGGTAAATAGAGGATGAACTACGATTTGAAAAATATTTTCGAAAGTTCGAAACTGGCCATTATCGCCAAGGTCTGAGCCTTGCTCAAGTATCAATGTAGTCCTTCATCTCACAGTACAGGTGAATAAAGGATAAACGTTTGGGTGGTGAAAACCCAACCATTAACCATAGTCTTGTGTATGGACACTAGTCAATAATCCAGTTGGGATAAAAATTTATCAATTCTTCTCTAACTTCAGTGCGTAAACATGACAAGATTTAATAAAAACCCTCGTAAGTTTAAGGAGGTTCTTGACCTAAACAGAAGACCGTGGCAACTCTCTTAGAGTTTTCTTCAAAAAAAAAAACCTTCCAAGACAATCTATCCACTTTAATGTGACAATAGCTCTCGTTCCAAAGCCAATCTTCATGCTGTTTTTGATGTTCTTTTAGGGCAAATCAACCAATCCCAGTCACTCTTCACCCGTGCTCCAAGTGAAAGCGTGGATACCTTTAAAAACACTAGTTTCGTTCCCATGTTTGCGGATAACATCACGTGGCAAAACGACAGTTTAAGAGTAAAAGCCGAAGAAGAATGTGGTGAGGATTACGAGTGCCTGTTTGATGTGGCCTCTACAAACGATCTGTCTGTTGGTGTGGTAACCAAAGATATCAGCATTCAGTTGGTCAACGAATCGAACGCTCTTAGTAAGTCAAAAAAGGGTTATTCCACTCTTGTATTGCAATGTGTTTCAAAATTTTCCCCTTAGTTAAAATGAGTTACCGTTTAGGTAAGGAAAGAAAACTGCCCAGGAAGAAATTGCTGCTATACACGTCAATCTCTACACTTGGAAAAAACAGCTTTCACTTGCTAAGCTGTATATGCTCGGTTCCGGTTTTCATTTTACATAGTTGGTTGGTGAGTTATATAATTGTTTTCTTTTCACACCCTTCCTTTCAATATTGCTTTTGTAGACAACTTCCCACCCAAGATAGTCACCGAATCAAATGTGATAAATGTCACACTTCATGAAACAGTTGAGCTAAATATCACAGCAGTGGATAACGATACCATAACATTTCGTGTTATTAACAAGCCTCCTGGAGCCACAGTGAACCAAACTGAAAACGTGCTGTACTTTACATGGACTGTTACTTCGTCGCAAAAGGTAGGCTACAAGTTATCTGCTTTCGCTTAAAATGAAAGGAATTGAAAACAGTAAATATTTTTAACTCGAGACGTAGCTCACTTTCTTAACCTCTTTTTATAACTTAAACCATTTGACGTCATTTTTTCCTGAAATACTAGTTTAACAAGTTGGGAAAAATCCTAATGGGTTACAATCAATACTAATTGTTAAGAATGAAAAAACAAAAAACAAAAAAAAAAAAAATGAGAAAACAATGACCGAAGAATTTGAAACTTTTCAGTCAAACCGTAATTCTCTGGCAGTCAACTTTGCAATATTGCAGTGCAATAGTAGAATATCGATTGATAGTTTCCTTTGATTAACCTTGTGAATCAGAATTCAATTCTACTACGAGGAATTCCACGAGTTCTCAGGCATTTTGTGCGAAATATCATGGCTGAAAAGGGTGAAAACGATTCGCAATTATCTTTTTCTCTTATTGTAGTTCAATCTGTCATTCGTTGCTACTGACGACAAAGGCGCAAGTGCCACCTGGAATCCAACAATTAACATGTGCGCCTGCAACCACGGCGGTCAATGTGTGCAGCCAGAAGAAGGAGACAATGTCAACACTGACAGCAAGTTTGTATATATGGGTTGTGCATGTCAGGGGGGATACACAGGAAGGTTCTGTGACAGTGACATTGACGCCTGTGAGAGTAATGGTCAGCCGTGCTATACAGCAGTTGAGTGCATTGATCTTCCACCGCCAGCCAATGCCAGTGGATATGAATGTGGACCCTGTCCATCAGGATATACTGGAAATGGCGCTCAGTGTGCAGGTGAGCTTATAGGATTGGCAGGGTACCTTGAGGATGAACGAAGTTCGTTTTCCTTTAAGAAGCGAAGCTTATAAATATAAGAACGAAGCTCCTAAAATGATACTTCATACGTCACTTGCAAACAGGGTTCGTACAAAGTCTTGAATTCTTGAAAAAGTCTGGAAATTTGCGAACTACTTTTCCAGACCTGGAAAAATTAAAGTCTTGAAAAATGGGATGAAGTCTGGAATTTTTCTCAAGGAGCAGCAGGTGTTTAAAAGCTAGCTGAAATCGTTGCAATGTAGCTGATTTCACTTGAATTAACTTGGCCAAACGGCAAAACACTCTATAATAAATGGCGGTACGGTCGGAAAGTCCAGTCTCTAATGCCCTGCATTGCATTATGATTCATTGTGTTTGTAATGCAGCATGGTTTATTTGTTTCCCGCGTTAGTTGAGCAAAGGAAGCAATATTTGTTCGCGTTCATGTAGCTGTTGTTCTTCCCTGGCTTTTCTTTCGCTTTGTGATAATGGGGAAGTGTGTCTTTAACGGAAAGTGGAAAGCAGATGAAAAATTTAAGGCCAGGATTGCAGCCGATCCTACGTCAAAGACCAAAGCAATGTGTGTTGTTTGTAATAAGGCAATTGATACTTCAAGCACGGGAGAAGCTGCTTTGCAAAGCCACATGATCGGCAAGAAACTCAAGGAATTGAAACTGTCGTCTCGTTCTGTTACACATTTCCTGTCTTCTGGTTAGGAAAATTTAAGGTAAGACCTTAGAGTAAAGTAAAGTTTACATATTTCTGTGGTTCTTGAAATGTAGGTTTTTCGAGTTACGTCAAGTCACTTCCATGTCTGGTATGCACAACTATTTTACTAAAGAATATTAAATCCGTTTTCCATTGAGTGTAATCGAGTGGTGGTCTTCCTTTAAATATTTCGTTTCAATGATGTCTACTAAAAGCAACTTGTACATGTACAAGTTGGATGCCATATTTCTTTTGTTTTGTTTTGTTTTGTTTTGTTTTCTTTGTTCCAGTCTTCGTGTAACCAAAAGTCAAGATGCTATTGAAATATTTCTTTATCTGGCTTGATGGATTTATTGCAATGTAATTATATGTTGTAATTCAGTTTAATTCTTTGTCTAAATTTTTATCACTTGTTTTTATACTTTGTGTTTTTGGTTGTGGTTCAATTGATTCTTGGTATAGATTTTATCTGCCTTTGTTTTTGGGTATGGCAATGTATAACAACAAATTTCAAGACCAAAGACAAAAGTCAAGTGAACCACAACATATATGACATACAATTAATTTCGTCATGTACAGTGCATGTACATGTATTCAGTTCCTTAGTTAGCCGCACGTGTTTTACAGGAGTGCAATTACCAGAGCTGAATCTGTGGTTTCTACTGCACCAAATCAGCCTATTAGGAACTTCTTTAATGGAAAAGAGGTCCTTTCAGCTGACATTTACTGGGCTCTTCATGTTACAGATAAGCATTATTCCTTCAAAACATGACTGCACAAACGTTGATTTCACAGAGAGTGATTAAAGACCATCTCCTGAATGTTGGAGGGGTTACCAAAGTCTCCTTAACTAAAGAGCTCCTTCTCAGTGCAACTCATGCAAGACAGAGGTACCAAGCTCACCTAGATGAAGAGAAAAGAAAGAGAGAGGAGCACAAGAGAGGAGAGAAAAGGAAAGCTGCCCTTGAGGAACTGGATAACTTAAAAGGAGTAAAGAAAAGAATGAAAGCAAACATTGAGTCACTGTTGAAGTCTGCTGACCAATTTGCAGAAGAGGCAGAGTCGACTGGGAAAGTAATTCTCATTTCTAAGTCAAATGCTATGAGACGAAGCGCTAAAGAGAAAGAAGGAGAGTTGAAGTCCATCGAGGAGGCAATAGACAAGAAACTTGAAGCTCTAAAGAACTAGTTCTTGTATCATGAAATAGTTATATATTTCACACACTAATGGCAAAAACCCAAGGACTTTGTTGAAAAAGTGTACTGTTAAAAATTGTTTTGAGAACTGAGGTATTTGCTTTATGGTAGAAATTAGTATACTGCTATGTTTTGGTTGTGTCACTGTAAGTTAACAATTAAACAGCTGAAACTGAATTTTTTTAACTCAATGTTTTCATAGTTAAGACAGTTATTTCTTCTCGGGCCATGAAGAATCTCACTGTTACCTTGAGTCTGGATAATAAACAAAGTGGTGGAAAAAGTCTTGAATTCTGTCCACAAAAAGTGTACGAACCTTGTGCAAAAAATTCTGACGATTTTCGATTTCAGACAAAAGGAGTGTCCGAAAATGGAACCGTCCAAAAATTTTTAACCGTTCGAAATATTAAGGGTCCGAAATATTTACAGTACAGTATAAAACCTTGAAGTAGCTTCAAAGCTCTTAGTTTCCTTTATTCCGTGCTTTATAGAGCAAACCCTAGTGGAGACACTGCTTGACATTCGTAACAGTGCATTTGTAAGACTGTGTGGGTGTAGTAAAACTATCATTTTCAAAGATGTTGTTTCAGTCTTATTCTAATTTGAAGGCGCAAATTTACTCTAGCTATGTTTTAGCAAAGTGTCCGAAATTATTGTCCGACATTTTTCCTAAGTTAGTTAAAACCTGTCTGAAAATCAAACGTCCGAAATTTTTTGCAAGGAATTTAGTCGGTTTTGAATGGCATGGATTCATAATTTATGACTGCCGAGGTGAAATGACCGACAATTGTCCATACCTCTTACATTGTCTTGTTTTACATCCTCATTCCTGATTTTAATGTGACTGCCGTTATTTATTCGCTAACAAATGTTCTCCGTTTCTCTCCATTTTCCAGACTTTGATGAATGTCAAAATATTTCGTCAAACAACTGTGAACAGCTTTGTGTCAATTTTCCGGCTTCGTTCTTCTGTGACTGTCGCGACGGATACAAACTAAACGATGATGGTCGCAGCTGTGATGGTAAGATATTTGCTGGATAGAATTTACATCAATTAGCCTTTTAACTGTTTACGTGTAATGGTCTTTATGAAGTGCCAAAAAAAATTTAAAAAATCTTTCTTTCGGGGCTTTATCGATCGTGCGATCATTTTCAAAACAAGGTGTGGCGTTTTTCAGTTTTCCCGCTTCCCATGTCTAAAGTTACCCAATGGCAATTTCGACTTTCGGCGTGGTCTAAAACCAAGGGATAAAATTCAAGGCTTGAAGAAAAAGCGGGACAAAGTGAAGATAATCCCTTCCTCAGTACTTCCAATACAGGCTTGTAACAAGAAGGATGACTCTAAAAAAAAAACGTTTATGTTCCGGTCCAAAACTCTTTTACTATTCAATTTAGAATTAGGATAAGTCACCTCTGTAAACTAAGTATGAAATAATTAACTAACCATATTATCGATAGATATTAATGAATGCGAACCTTCAAATGACTGCATGCAGCAGTGTGACAACAGTATAGGAAGCTACAGCTGTTCATGTGACCAGTTCTTCAAACCAGATCCCACTGACTGGAGAAACTGTACAGGTGAGTCTGACATCTGTTCAAATATATTTCCTTGTTTTCTGAAGTAGTCTTTACGAATGAAAGTGGTAGTATGATAAAAAAGGGATTTTTAACATAAATATCACAGATTCAAGTTGTTAAAAGAGCTCAGTCATAGTATTTTGAGTTATTTTGGCCGCGAGCAGAATTACCTTAGAATTCAACGAAACCTGAAAATAGTCAGAATAGAATAAGATAACACCAAAGAGATCCTTATAAGCCATAAAGGAACAAGGATGGAAAAGATTTTAAAATGGATTACAAAGGTCGAACTTTAGGCTTCACTTTTTTAAGATGCGCAAACCTTGGCGTAGCTTCTTTAAGTAGCTTAGTGCTTCACTTGCAGCACAGTTTCTTGCTTGATCACTTGATTAACATTTCTTTACAGCCACAAACCCTTGCGCTCCTGGACATGGCTGTCAACATGTCTGCTTCAAAGGAAGCGATAACCAAGCAAAGTGTGCCTGTTTTGCTAACTACAAGTTGGAGAGTGATGAAAAGACCTGCAGAGGTACTTGATAGCTTTGTTTAATCGAGTAATTGTTTTTGGGAACAGTGGTATAACGTTCGTACAAATCATTAAGATGTACAAGATGGGAGAAGCTCAAGGCTTAACCCTGAGCAAACCTTGATTTTTTTCCTGATTTTTTATTTTTAATGAGTGTCTTAATTCGGCATGCAGAAGACAGATCTGCTTGATTGTTATAAATGCAGTGTTAAGGCTTTGCCATATACAAGAAAGAGTGCGACGGCTCACGACAGCTGAGGTTTGTAGTTTCCGATTATAATTTAAGAAGGAATTAGCTACATTGTCTTGTGCAAAATCCCAAATACTCAAAGAACAAGATGATTCAGTTAATTCCTTCGGGTCGGAATCCCGAGTAGACTTTTGATAAATTTTACTTAATTTTATTAGAGTATGAGCTTGAGATTTCTACTGCATGCAGATAGATGACAAGGGAGCAGCCTGAGCCAGCCATCACGCAAAGAAATGAAAAACGAATAATCTATTGAATAGGGCATTTCCGAGTTACCTTGTGCCTCTGTTTTAAAACGAGTCTTCATATGAGTTTGATTTGTAGGCGGAACTCAATTTCATATGACTGGTTTTGCTAGAAGACTCATTTTGACACAGAGGCAAAAGGCAAGTCGAAAATGGCCTACTGATTTAGTATAAATCTACAAGTCGTTCAAAACATTATCTAAATTTTCTTCTTCAAAGACACTTCGAAAACGCAAAGAAACCGGCATTTTGATATCAATCGTTCACTGTGACTCACTATCTACAACAGAAACGATAGTGAGTAGCGTAGCCAATAAGAGAACGACATTCTTGCTAGAAGGTTTATAGGTTTATACTAATATTGAATATTATAGCAGCACCTTCAGTTAATTGATGTAATGAGTTAACAATACAGAAAAATTATGAAATATTAGTTGCTGAGATGGAACACACCGTACCGGTATTAAAATCAATTTTCTGTCTTCATTTTCAAAGACATCGACGAATGTGATCCAGCTGATCCTCTCCATCGCTGCAGCCAGATTTGTGAAAATACCCCAGGAAGTTATAGCTGTTCATGTCAAGAAGGATTCGAATTGAACAGGGATGGTTACCAATGTGAAGGTATTCAGCATGTAATCGTTAGTCTAATTTTATTACTTTTGATATGATGATTTATGCTTAAAGCTCTGGCCAAAAGGACTCGCAAGTAGTCGCAAGTTGAAAACTTGGGTCTACTTGCGACTCCGCTTTGCCGGGCCTTGCGTGCACTTGCGTTGAATTGCGATGACTGGCGCTCACCTTCGTCGAGATCAAATTTGCACGCAAGTCGACGCACGTTTTTCACCGTTTGGTCACGTACCTAACCCAAGTCAATTTGTGGCGACTTTTGACTACTTGCGAGTCCGTTTGGCCAGAGCTGAACAATAAATATATAATGTGCTTTGTGTCGAGCCTACAACCGAACTGTCTGACGAAGGAAAAAAATGAAAATGTTACCTTATTTGTTGTATTGATTTAATCAGATGTTAATGAATGCCTGGATAAAGATTTGTATATCTGCACGGATGAGTTCCACAGGTGCGTCAACACTCTCGGCTCGTACAAGTGTGAATGTGAACAAGATCTGTACTTTATTGATGGCAAATGCAGAGGTAATCAGCAATGAATTAGTATGGGTAATCAAATGGTGACGAATGAAATTAGGAAATAAATTCACGCCTGTTTTGTCAAAATTGTGAAATTTCCCCAGTCTTCGGCCGAGACAAATTATAAGATTTCGACAAAATCCTGATTTCACGAGTGCGCCATTTGATCACCTTTAAGTATCGTGGGTAACAAATTACGCTTACAATCGTGGGTTTTTGACTTGTTTATTGAATCGAGAAATTTCTCGCAGAACGTTGCCATGGCAATTTTGTAATTCATAAATTAACGCTGAAATTTCGCGCCAAAATTAAGGAACAATTAATTTAAGTAATTTTCAGTTCCGTGGTGAAAAATAATTGGAAGGGCCCATTTCCGATTCTAAGTGCGAACGCATTTCTGTGAAAACGAGTTCCGCTTACAGGTTCATTTTCATTCAAATCAAACTCATTTTCATACGAAGGGTTTTGTACGAAGACTCGATTGGAAACAGAGACACAAGGTAACTCGGAAATGGCCAGTTGCCTTAGGTTTACCTCTCTGGCTGTAGTTTGCTCAGCTCAGCAGTTTTCACTTGAGTGTCGAAATGAATTCATGATTGCTCTGGTTTTGCATTTCTACTCCACGTGATTAGTTTAACAAACTCCGGGCAACTTTCTCAAACAGTCAGAAGTCAAATCAAAACCAATCGCGACTTGTCGCACGCTCTGCAGCAACAGCATGTATCTGCCTTGAGTTTTGAATGGTTCACTCAATTTTCTGTGTCCTTTGTGAATGAGAAAAGTTATGTTTTTGGCTTTAAAAGAGATATAAACGCTTGTACATGACGTTTCAACGACATTGGCTTGCAACACCTTATTGAAAACCTCACTATAAGAACTGTGTGACTAAAATGCACGCTCTCTTATAACTTGGTTTCTTGTTAAAAGCAAAAGGCTAAAAAAGTAATATCGCATCTGCTTGTTTTGTTATATTATTGTTGTCTTTGCTGTCTAGTGTATCAAAAACAAAAAAAAAACGTCTTGAAAATATTCATTTACGTCTAGAGAGGAATGAAACAGCTCCCAAGCGAGTGTTACCTGAACCGCGTGTGCCATCAAAGAAAGAAAGAGAAGAGGCTGTGCGGTTCGTAATTCCACCCACAAGCGATGTAAGTGTTATCTACGTAGGACTCTACGTAGTAATCAGCCTTGCAATTGCTTCATCGCCATATATTTCTATTTTGTGCTGATCAGATCATTTTTATATTTGTATCTTTTTGCTGATACCAGCAGCATTTTCGTTTGGGGTCCCTTGTATCATTTGTATTAAGTAATCTACCAAATAAACACAAACAGTTTATAAACTCAATAACACTAAACTCTTGGAAGCACAAAGTCGTTACAGAAAACTGAAGAGTTGTTTTCGATAATTATAACTCTTGGATAAATTTCACCTCGACATTTATATACTGTATGACGTGTTTACAAGGCTTATTCAAAAGATTGTATTGACAAGAGCTCCTTTCATCATCTTTGACAGTTTGAATGGGATTTCGAAAAGGACAAGTCATTCAAAGACAAAATGGCGTCTGTAACAACCGATTTCTGCACTGAGAACAGGACAAGATGTGCCCTAAAGGACGCCAGGCGAAAAAGGTGATCACTGATTTTTTATCGAATTTCAGAACTACTAAAGAGGTCCACTTCTGAATAAGATACATTACAGGGGGTGGGGGTGGGAGGAACCCGATAAAGTTTTCTACGAGGAGGATATCTTTGACAGAAAAGGTAACCCTTTCAAATAGCCGTCATAGACGATATGGTGCCCTTTCAATTAACTTACAAACTTTCGGATTGAGTAACCATACTACACCGACAGAAATATTGAATTGATTACAGACGGAATCGAGCAAATTGAGCTAAACTTGAAATCCTGTCTGGCTCATTAAAATCCGCTATTAAATTGTGACCTTCCATCTTCCTTGTCCGGAATGTCTTCACATTCTTTTAGTATGTCATGTATTGTTTTTCTTTGTTTATTTCATTTTGTTTTAAACAAGAGAAAATCAATATAAGAGAGTGAATCCCCCATATATGCCTTACACCCAAGGTAATCTCTCTTAAGTTATTTTTTAGACATGGTACCCAGGTTGTCCTTTCGAGAAAGTTGCTTAGGCTGTCCACGCGTCGCGCGAGTAACATATAGTATAGCCCATTAACTCTGTTACCTTGATCTTCTCTTTGTTTTAAAGCATATGATTTGAAGCCGCTTTGTTCGCCTCTAAGGCCAGTTCAATGTCACACATATATTAAACTGAAGTAATTGGATTAGGACTTTGACTAACTCGTGTATTTTTAACATTCAATCTTGTCATCAGACGTTCACCTTTTTTGGACCTCTACACCGCTGACCAGGTTCACCTACTGCCTGGTTACCCTAGCAACACATCGGGCTCTCTCCAGGTAGCGTTTTACGTACAGCAGCCCCTTGGACTCTTTATCGGAAATATCTCGGTCCTACCTCGCAGTACACTGACAGAGATCGTTATAACTCACAAGTCCGCGCTTGAGACCGCTATTGGGGCAGGCATCTCTGTCTTCAAACCTGCCACACCGACCACGTCACCAACAACGGGACCAGATGAGCCAAGCAATGTTTGGAAGTGGGCTGCTATTGGTGTTGGTGTAGGAGTGTTAGTCATCATCTTGATTATTTTGATCGTGTTCTGGCGGTAAGATATAATTAACTCTTTGTTGTTTCTTTGTGATACTTTGGAAGTCAACGGAATCTCAACAGTAGTCAGCTCGTTAATGGTTAGCCCTGCCAAAGTGTTTCGTGGAGGCGCCGTGGCCTCTTGGCTAGGCGCTTGACTAACCATGGATCGAGCGGTCCAGGTTGGTGCCCTGGCTGGGGACATTAATTGTATTGTGTGGAAAGACACTTGACTCAAACAGTGGCTTTCTTCACTCGGGTGTATAAATGGGTACCGACGAATTTGATGCTGGAGGTAACCCTGCGATGGACTATCATCCCATCCAGGGGGGAGTGGAAATACTCCCAGTCACTTCATTCTACAGAAACCGGGATAACCCCCGCCCTGACTGTCCCTGATGAGCCACTTGGCTCGTACGCAGTCTTTATCTTTTTTTAGCCTACTAAAATGCCAAAGTGCAGATAATCAATGTCTCCCGAGTACCACTCGAGAGAAGTGGAAGAAGAGTTCCGTTGAGCGAAAGGTGCAGTTCTTTTCCTAATTTTTGTTTCATTTTTAGCCTAAGAAGCAGTCTACCAGAGGTGAAGCGCATGCCATCTGATGATCATGAAGAAGTCATAACTATGACATCTTTCAACCGATCGTCAAGACCAAAACGTGGAGACGAGTGGGGGAGTTATAACTTCTATCAACCTTAACTAGTACTCTCTACAGCATTTAGCATATCTAATTAAAGAACTTGTTCAATGAATATGTTTTTTAAGACAAACTATAGCACAGTGGAATCCTGATTTCTCGAATCCTCAATTATTCCAACCTCCCGATAACTCCAACCAAAAGTCGTTTCCCTCTCCTCAGTCAAACACTGTAATTTTACCCCCGATTTCTCGAACGTATCGCTCCGATCTTTAAAACCAATTTTCGTTTCCCTATGTGGTTCGAAGAATCGGAATTCCACTGTATTTTTTGTTTTGTTGAGGTATGACCCACTCTAACTCGCCTTCGCTGCCTGCAGGCATGCCCAAATTTGGCAATTTATACCGCTTTAAAAGAAATAAAACGTGTGTGCATATATACATAGATAGTTTTGTGATAGTTGTATATATTTTATTACATGGCTTGCTTTTTGTAGCCGATATAACGCGCGCTCTGATTAGCTAACTGTAGGGCATTATTCTCCCGTAATGCCCACGGGACGACTACGGGCTTGTAAATCTTAGTTATAAGCCATTTTATATTTTTGTATTTTTAGCACATTTTATGCTTTTTATTGATCTTTGTTTTAGTTTGTTAGGTTCTTTTTATGTAAAGCGCTTTTGAATATTTCATAGTATTCGCGCTATATAAGTGTATAATCATTGTTATTATTAAAGCAAAAAGGCATACAATAAAAAAACTTATTAACCTCCAACGTTAGATTTTCCCGTAATAGAACTTTCTCTCGATTAATAAGTAGCTAATAATAAACGAATAAACGATTTTCGTGTTCATTTTGTTATATTTTAATGATAGAATATAAATTGGCCGCTAAAGGCTAGAAAAAGCTTTTTTTTTTACCTCTCAAGCTACATTGGCCCAGACTTATCGATGCCAGAGAAACATGAAAACAGCACATGCCTCATTGAATTTTTCTCGGGAGGGCTTCAAAAAGTTCACTGCAAGAAAAAATTTCGTCGACCCCTTAAGGACGGTGCCTACTAAATACAAAGGTATTTTCGTCAGATTAGTACCATCTGTAAAAAGTAGACCTTAGCAAGGGCTATTGGAATCCACAAAGAAAGCTGGGGTAGCTGAGCATTTTTTCGAGATAATCAGCCTTGAGTCTCCATCAAAAAGAGGCGAAGCCGAATGGGCTATTTACCCGTAGCCCTTGAGGGCGAAGGGTCTAATTGTTTTAGTATCACCCAACTAGTCTGACAGAAAGGGCACTAATAAAGTTAGCAAATGCAAATGGAAGAAATATTTATTTGGCAATAAAACGAAAGAAAGCGTCACGCTCGATTGCGCCAAATTTACATAAATTCACATAACTGTCACGTTTTGTTTTTGTTTTTGTTTTTGTTGCTCTTTTGGTTTTTTTCGGGATAGGATGATCCAGTAAATTATCTAAAAACTCCTCTGAAATTTCCACAAAACGAGAGGCGGCCGCCAGTATTTTGGAAGGTTTTCAAAACCGGCGAATTTCGCTACTCGAGGACTGTTACTAATAGTACTCTAGTAGCGTAGCCAATTAAAATGCAGGATTTGCATTAGTCAACTTGTTGGGTGATACTTATCAGATTTAGCCAAGTCTAAAGCGGACCTCCCATAAAAAAAAAAAACTAATCATTTACTCAACACAACGACCTTTAAAGAAATTTACCAATAAGCATTTCACCAGCCGAATGAACTGAACAACAACCAAAACGAGGAAATCTCCATAAACATGATTAACATATGCAAATCACTACGTTCGAGTGTCAAATAGCAAAACCTGTTCTCTTTTTCAAAAAGATAAAACTGTGAACCCAAGATAGAAGATAAAGCCAAGAAATGCATATAGTAGCCGAAAAACGTCCAAAGTATTAAAAAAGTGCGGTTTTCAATTAATTTATCTAATGTACACTCTAAAGCGTAATTTCAATATTATTTTTGCCGACAACTTGGCAGTCATTTTATCGGCCGTAGCTCTACTAGTCGTTTATCAATAACCTTCATAGCAACTCACCAATAAGCATTTCACGAAACCGAATAAATTGAATAAGCAAAACGAAGACATATCGTATGCAAATGTTTGCAAATCACTACATGGGAGGGTTAAATAATCCCGTCCGTTTTTAACCATAGAATTCGCTTCAAAGATGGCCCAAAGTAAGAAATGTTCAGGAACGTCAGTTAATATCATTCAATAAAAGGCCAAGAAATGCATTTAAAAGTAGAAAAATGACCAAAATTTCAAATACGAAAACCAACGGATATTACACATGCTTTTCATATACATTAGCTCAATTTTCCATTACTTCGACAAAGCAACTCAGGCACCGTCCACACTACACAGGAGAAATTTGAAAACACAGGTTTATTTCTACGGTTACATGTAGGCTTGCTGTCCACACTTATCCTTAATTTACGCAAACGGGCTCTTCAAAAACGCTCTTCTGACAAATTTTCAGAAGACCACTGTATTCAAAACAAAATCATCTGGATTAATAGTCGCATCCTGATAGGAGACGGCCAGTTCAGATTACAAGTATTAAACAATCACACTGGGGATATAAACCCCTTTGAGCGCTCATTTTTGTATAACTTGAAATAAACTTGACATGCCATTATCAAACTTGGCAAGTAAATAGAGGACAAAAGTCCAACGTTTTTTACAAAAAAATTGACAGCAAAAGTCAGATGATGACGTCATAACCGATGACGTCACACCATACTCTTAATTTAAAGTTTGGAAATTCCAGCGTTGTTTTAACGCTTTCAAAAGAGGGCAACGAGAGAGTTTGAAAACCGTTCTTTAATATCTCAAATATCAAAGGAGATATGACAATTTGAACTTCAAGGAATGCTCATTCAGTAAAGCAGTGATCCCCCCTGAAATAAAACTTTCGAAATGAAAGCTCTTTTTCGTGTTTGCAACTCCAATTATATTGCAGGCTGATTGCTTCTGATGAGCAGAACGGGTATAGCTTAAAAAAATCCAAATTAAAGCTATTGATACGTTTATAAGCAACAAAAACTACTGTGTGACGTCACAAAAAGTGACTTCATCGATTATCTAAGAGATTAAATTATCGTTCTAAAGGCGAAAACAAAAAATCCAAAACGATGCTATTTTTAGGTACACCAAAATCTTCATTTTATCGAATTCGTAGCATTTTTCAATGAAAACTGAAGAAAGTAAACCAAGGGGGTTGATTTGAGAAAAAATAGTTCGGGAGGGACACTGAAATTTCTTTAAATTGTTTTAAATCAAAAAATATTTGTCATATTGAGAAACGGTTTTCAGTACATTGTTCTCCTAGTCGTGCTCTATCATTTGATGTAATTTATAGTATGAAGAAACTTTATATATCACGTGTTGTAGTTTTTTTCCAACTAAAATAATCAAGACAGTATCCAAGGATAAAAGCAAAGTTTGGCGAAAAACGAAGCAAAGTTGGTGTACCTGCATTTTTTTAGCGCTTGGAGGGGGTTAAATCCCCAGTGTGAATTGATTTAAAAGAAGACAACACCTTCCTCTTACTGGACGGGCTCACTCCCAAAGTGAACTTCAATATTCCGTTTACACTGTACTATGGCCTCATCGTTGCCATTCCTACAGAATGGAAGAAAATGTTAATCAAAACAACTTGCGCCAAAACGCCCCCTTTGAAAACCTTCCGTCGACCCGTGTAGCCTACGCTACACTTCTAAGCAACAACGTAAGTCCACCGACATCAGAGAACAGAATTCTAAATTTCGGTTTCACTGAAGAAAACATCCACAAAGGGTACTCTTGCCTTTCTTAAAAGCCAAAGATTCGAAATTAATTGCCTTCCAGTTTAAAATAATCGACCACATTTTACCTACCAAATCCAGCCTTTTTGGAGCTAGCGTTACTGAGAGCGACATTTTTTCCTTATGCGCCACTGAAAAACAAACAATAATCCACCTACTGTACCACTGTTCAGTATCTAAGGCTTTCTGGGATAGATTCACCAACTGGTGGTATCAGAAATTTAAACAAGTGGTCATTTAGACTGAATCCCACGTCCTATACGGTTGACATAGTAACATCAAAAATAAACAGGCACTTAATGTCACTCTCCTTATTGCAAAATTCTATATCTTTTCGTCAAGTTCATGTAATGGCAACTTATGTTTTGAACTCCGCCTCCAAGACATATATGTTATTTGTTGGCTTAGGGTCGGTCCGTATAGTGAAAAACTGTGACCGAAGTCTTGAAAATGCTGCCTTCGGCCTGCGACCTCGGGCAGCATTTTCAAGCCCGAGGTCACGATTTTTCACTATACGGACCGACCCTAAGCCGACAAATAACATGTTTATGTTTTTTTCCTGCGGTAAATTGGTTTTACAGATTACAAATGGGTTTGTTTACGCAACTTCAATCGGCTTCCGCGCCGTCTACTAACGATTTGTAAAAAACTCTTAGCAACGAGCGAGTAACTCAGATAGAAGACAAAGACAGATGTATTAAAGAACAGAGTTTTTTCGAACTGCTTTATGTTAGTTACATTTATTTCACCAGTTAAGTTCTTCAATCAGACTTTTCTACCGTAAATTGAATAGCAGAAAGCAAGAAAATTCGTCAAGTGTATTCCACAGAAATTCTCCTAAATACAGCAACGATCAGAGAGATAAACTCGACGGAAATTGACTCAAATTTTACGGCGAGAGAAACACAGGATTACATGCCATTACAGCGCCAAGCTACAAACAACCAAGCAAACTCTCACAACTTCAAAACACTCAATTGAATTTACTTACAGTGACTTTCCTTGCCATTTTAAAGTGAACAGAGATAAACTTGCGTTGACTAATCGTCGATGGATGTGTAAAAAAGGCAAAAGATTGATGATTACCGCTAACTTTTAGGAGCGAAATCTAAGAAGCGGGGAAAAAATCCGGCCCGTGGGCCGTATCGTAAAAAGTTGGACCGGTCACGTGCCTATGATTAGCCAATCAAATTCGAGGATTTAGGATTCCAGCCCGCTCAGATGCTTGAGAAAAAATAAATATTTTAAAGCAAGGTTGTACCGCCCAAATAAAGCTACATAAATTCCTTAACATCTGAGGAAAATTATTATAGATTTCACTCCCCTTAATCCTTTCTTTTCACTCTCTCTAATTGTAACTCTTTTCTTTAAGCCAGCCGTAGTCTTGTTCGTAGTTTTCAGTTTTATTTGACAAATAAAGAAGCCTAAGCCGTGTATTACACTGTGATAAAACACGATGGACATTTAAGAACACGGGAGAAATGTAGAAAAAACGAGCCGCAGGTGAGTGTTTTCTACATTTCTCGAGTAGCTCGAATGCCCGGAGTGTTTTATCACAGTGTAACACACGGCTTAGTCTTCTTCATTTGCTTCATGATATGGATTTTACACGCGTGAAAATAAACTGCCTCACTTTTAAAAAACGACTCGCTGAAAATGGCTCAAATTTGGCTCACTCGCCCCCAGCTCTCATTATTGATTCGGCGGCGATATTTGGTACCTCGTGAAAACCGTAGAATTAAAAAGCGAAAGACCTCAAATATATCTCAGTCAACTTATAAGGGGACAAATATTTGCTAAACTGAATTACCAGCCATTGTGTTAACGCGGACATCCAAACTGACTGGACTCTATAACTCAGGAGATGATGGGCTAACAATTGTGTGAGGCTTTTTCGATATTTCTATTAGTTGCTCTTGAAAATCCCTTTTAAAGTTGGACAACGGAAAATTTTCCGACTGCTGGTACTCGATGGGACGTCACAAGAAAAATATTGGGATTTTCGTAAAAGCCCCGCACAGTTTGGTGCTATTATATCTGACGACCATTTTGGCCAAGTTTCGTAAAAATCCGATAAATCTACATACCCTATTAATTCATTTGAATAGAGGAGATTCACGCAAAAATAAACCTCGAGTTTTCTACCTTGCTCGAAAGAAATTCACCGTTTTCGCACGTCACTGAAGAGGTTATTTAACGCTGCCATGCCGCCAACCAGTGAAACGCGACTTAGAATTCCCCGGAGTCTCGTGGCGAAGAGCACTACAGGAAGGTTTCCCGGGAATGGTTCATTGTTTATGTTCACAGGGGTCAATTCAATAAAGAAATTACACTTGTAGTTTTTGCACGTGTAATTTACACTTGTAAAGTCCGGCTTATAAATACAAGGATTCAATTAAAGTATTTCCTAGCTACACTGGAATTGACACGTGTATCGCGAGTCAGGATACAAGTGTAAATTGCAATTATAGCCTTACAATTATAAACTCCGCTTGAATGCACATGTATTTTTACAAATGCAAATTTTAATATCTCTGCTGCCCTTCCAAAATCTGCGGGACTATTTAAAATTCCAAAAGGTGGATGAAGACGTCCACAGGGAGACCAAACTTTCCTCGAAATTCCCTTGGATTTTCGATGTCCAAAAGCTGTCTTTCTTCAAAAGTCCTAATTGGCTAATAACTTGACGTCTTAGGAGCCCGTCGAGTTGCTCTTCACTAGAGGACGACATGTTTTGACGCTCCAATATCTGTTTCACAAGTCGTACTTAATGTTTACAAGTGACATGCGACTTGTATTTTGCACTTGTGATTTACAAGTTGGACTCATATAAAATACAAGTCGAACTCTTGTAAAAGTTTTATTAAATTTGATTTGTACCATCTTTGACACGTGTAGCGCTACACCTGTAATTACAAGTCGGACACTTGTAACCTGGACTTGTAACGACTTTTTATTAAACTTCTTTCCGTCTGCGCTTGTAAACACAGTGGTCCGACTTGTAGATTACAAGTGTAAAAGTTTTATTAAAGTGACCCAAGGAAATATTACATCGGGAAAAGTGAAGTCTCTCGTGAAAAATTCATCGGCTTATATAAACCGAATCAGCAAATACGTCATGAAAAGTAGGAAAAGGGAAAAAAGAGAACCGATAGAGTAATATCTTTTGATCAAGCCTTCTCAGCGACCCGAGACGAGTCGGCGGATATCATTTGATTAAACTAAACGAGTAATTCATCAATATGCTTGTGGTACAAGAATATGAAAAACACCCTTCGAAGCAGAGGATAGCAGCGTCTGAAAAGGCTACCATGTCAGATATTAGCGATTAAATTCGCCTCTAGCTAGTTCCCCGGCAATCACTTTGCGTGCCAGAAGCGGGGCAGCAACGAATTTTCACTTGCGCTTGCTTTCAAATTTGGGAACGTGAAGACCGTACTAATTCGCCCAGTATATCGCTTAATTGAGACGAATACAATCAACGAATGCGAAGATTTCTGTGTGAGAAATTGTACGACGTGAGGAATAAACAATAGGAACGAAATAGGTGTTCGTAATGAGATCAGTTGCCGCGAAAATTGTTACTGCTCAACTCAGTGGTTGAAACAATTTAATTGACTCGTTCACGTTTCAAGTTCTCTCAAAATTCTTTTTGCTGTTACTGATGAAGGTAAAACAGCTTCCATACTCTTACTAATTTGTTTTCCTACCCGATTATGTTCCACACTAACAGTCTTTTTGCGCGCGCCGCATCTAAGAAATTAGTCGGCTTAGAAACTAAACCGTTAAGGGTAAAGTCGTTTAGATTTCCACCCTTTTTTTTATGTTCCACAAAGCAGTGTCAGTAACATATTTATGAGTTAACGTTTATCATGCTGTTTCAGCCGTGCCCTTCCGCATAGTTCGACTGTCCGGACTGGACTTGCCTTAAACCTTGGACAAATACTGCTGCAAGGGTTCCCTTAACTAGTAAGTTTAAGCTTAGCCTACGCGGCCTGTTGATAATGTTTGTTATGATTGTGACATCAGGAGCATTTAGTTTACAGAGTGTGTAATACTGAAGTCATACTCATCACAACAGCTAGCTCGTAAATTCCACTATAACATTCTCATGTTAAACGCAATACTGAGTGCACGACGGATTCATCACGGTGTCATTGACTCGAAACAAAACTGCTAATAATATCGCACTCTCTCGGGTTCACGCTACGAACAAAGTATTATGTAACGCTGTGTAATCACGAGTTAGTCCTTTCTCTTTCCAGGCATGCACCTAAGCCTTTGAGATGGAATGACGGCCCAATAGGTAGCGCCAATGTGACAGTGTAGCTGGAAATATAAACAGTAAACGGAATTGGGTAAATGAGGGAATTCATAGGGTGAACTTAACAGATGTCTGATGTGAAGTTTATATGAAATAATTCATATATGAACTGCGGTTGTAGATGAAAGTGAAGAATGATCATCGCAGTTAATTTTCCAATTTAAGCAATTGGAAAAAAGAAGCCTGAAAAAATCAGGGCTTCAACGGGATTCGAACCCGTGACCTCCGCGATACCGGTGCGATGCTCTACCAACTGAGCTATGAAGCCACACATTGGGGGCGAGGTCAATTAGTTGAGTTCATATCTTCCCGTGAGGAGTGAAATGATGTGAAGTTTATATGAAATAATTCATATATGAACTGCGGTTGTAGATGAAAGTGAAGAATGATCATCGCAGTTAATTTTCCAATTTAAGCAATTGGAAAGAAGAAGCCTGAAAAAATCAGGGCTTCAACGGGATTCGAACCCGTGACCTCCGCGATACCGGTGCGATGCTCTACCAACTGAGCTATGAAGCCACACATTGGGAAATTAACTGCGATGATCATTCTTCACTTTCATCTACAACCGCAGTTCATATATGAATTATTTCATATAAACTTCACATCATTTCACTCCTCATGGGAAGATATGAACTCAACTAATTGACCTCGCTCCCAATGTGTGGCTTCATAGCTCAGTTGGTAGAGCATCGCACCGGTATCGCGGAGGTCATGGGTTTGAATCCCGTTGAAGCCCTGATTTTTTCAGGCTTCTTCTTTCCAATTGCTTAAATTGGAAAATTAACTGCGATGATCATTCTTCACTTTCATTAACAGATGTCTGAAAAAAAAAATGCGTACGAAGTGGTGAGATCGATAAAAAAAGGTAGATCATTCAATCATGTTAGTCTGTCTTTTCTCTTTTACTGGTTAACGCATATAAAATATAAAATCAAATGCTCAAGAGGAGAGACTTGTTGATGGGTATGTCTTTGATACAAATGGTAATGTGTGAAGAGAATTAGTCGCTCCGTTGGGGCAGCAATATAGTTAAAAAAACAAATGAGCGGGAATCTCTCTACCTTCTGTAGAATACATAATTTCGAGATAACTTTTTGAAACGAGCAGTAGGCATATGAATCATTGCCTAACAAAAATACATAAAAATAAGTTTTATTGAGTAAAAAATGGTTTGAGATTTTACAACTGATCTTTGAATGAAGGAAGGAAGGAAGGAAGGAAGGAATGATAAGTTTTATTAAGGATGCCAACTTCACTTTAAAAAAGTGATTTACTCGAGGCTCCTCATTAAACTAAAATCATTGACAGAAATACTAGCGTATGTGATTAAAAAAAAAGTTTTAATTTTACATACCCAAAATTATAAACGTACATTAAAAACATACAATAATACTATAATAGAGAAACTAGACCAGTTTTCAATTGAGTGTCGAAAGTAATCATTCAATTACTTTGGTTTTGGTTTTGGTTTTACTACGGTTTAAGATTGGCTGAGTAGTCTAATTGGTAAGTTAATTGGTTTGGTTTTGGTCTTACGACACTCAATTGAAAACCACTCTAAATGTTACTAATTAATAGGTAGTTTAAAAATGACTTTGGAGAGGTTTCCTTAAAAGCTGGGTAAGGAGGCGGCTTCCCTAAGTGACAGATCAAGAGAATTCCACTCATTCGCAGCAAAGTTAATATTGGTCCCGTGGTCCCACCTTCTTTTGGCTGCGGTTTTCCTAAAATTCTTCCTAGAACGGGTGTTATAACCATGAATATCGCGATTAAAACTATATCGATAGGCATGAGAAAAAAAAAGTTATTAATTAATTTACAAACAAGAATGGCAAAGCGTTCGGCTCTTCAGTGCAATAGTGGTTTCCAATATAATTTTCCTGGAGCGTCACTAGAAGATACGCGTCTGGGGAGGTTAGAATAATACGGGCAGCTTTATTTTGAAGCACTCGTAATTCGTCCATTAATGTCGAATTTCTTCGGTCACCCCAGATGATGTCTCGGTCCATAATCAAAATGTGGTAAAACAAAGCTATTGAAAAAGGTCAACCTAGCGCCAAGAAGTAAATAAGCCTTTTAAAGCTTAAAAGTATATTTACGCGGTAGTGCCGAACGAAAAATATGCACCCCAAGCGCTCATGCAGGATGTTATTTTTTGCCATTCGTAGCGGAATAGCTTTTTGAACTGGCTGATTAAATCAAGCCAGAAATTTATTTGGAATTTGAAAAGAGAAAGCTGCTTAAGATTATTTTGCCATGGCTTTATCTGTTCTACCGTATTTTTATTTTTATGTTTTTGCATCCACTTTTTAACAGCAGAAGGTCATGCATGACAGATTTATACTGAGTTATGCAGCCATAAACGTTTCCCATAACAATAATTTTGGCGTGACCTGCATTGGTTAAAGGTTCTTTATAACCGACCAAATGCAACAATAAGTAAACAATACAATGCCCCTATAGTTACTCTCTTACCTGTCATGCTCTATAAATTTCAATGCTTCAGGATTGATGACTAAAAATATTTTAAAAAATTGGATTATTTTCGTTTCCCCTGAAATTTGGGGACATAAAACTAGAGATAATTGCCTAAACACATGGCTAGTTTCACGTGGAATGCTTTAATGTGGCCTACATGACGACATTGTGAAATTACACAATTTCAAGTCAAAATGGCCGCCTTTTGTTGAGCGAGCGATGTCCATGATTTCAACGTCCTGAAGATGTTTTCGGAAGCGGACAGCATTCCTAAAGGTATTTGAAGTAAATACGAATGTAATTTTACGGTTAGCAAGAAATTAGACGCGAAAATATTTAGGTAAGTGAGCTTGCATGACCTTCGCCATGTGCTACGCAAATCCACGCATGTTGTTCAAGTGCGACTAAATTCCCGTCTGACCGCCGTTTTTCCGTTTGCAATCTCGAATAATTCTTGAATTATGTGTCTTGAATCGTTTTTGGGATCGTAGAGCTCAGGAACTTTGGAAAAAAGCTTTGTTTCGTTGAGTAAACAGGAGTGCTCACCGGAGCCGATATACAAAATATCCGCTCCGCAGGGCTTACTGCGCTGGCTGGGATTCTTAAGCACTGGCATGGAACTTGCTGGGAAGCCCGCTTCAAAACAATTGTTTGCTTACTGGTTTAAACTCGGAAGCTTATCCTAGCTGGAAAATGCGCATTTTTGGCATGAATCTAGCTGGTAAATTTTAATGTGAGGTTTTCCCTGGTAGACTCCATTACCAGCCGCCCCTTATTCTAGAGAAGTGTTTGTGACCTCGTAAGGGATTCCAAAACTTCGTAACATCTTTAATTACTTTAGAGAAGTGTTTGTGATCTCGCAAGGGATTCCAAAACTTCTTCTGAACATCTTAACTTACTTTAGAGAAGTGTTAGTGATCTCACAAGGGATTCCAAAACTTCGTAACATCTTAACTTACTTTAGAAAAGTGTTTGTGATCTCGCAAGGGATTCCAAAACTTCTTCTAAACATCTTAACTTATCCCACAGAAGTGTTTGTGACCTCGCAAGGGATTCCAAAACTTCGTAACATGTTAACTTACTTTAGAAAAGTGTTTGTGATCTCGCAAGGGATTCCAAAACTTCTTCTGAACATCTTAACTTATTTTAGAGAAGTGTTTGTGATCTCGCAAGGAATTCTAAAACTCCTACAGTTTATTTAATTAGATGAATGCTTTACCAAGGTTTTCCAAAACTACGGAAAAAAAAAAAGAAATTCACTACCTATACTAAGAGAAATACTTCAAAACTCTTTTTGGTTTCCCGGAGGGTTCCTTGAACATCGTAGTTTGTTATTCAACTGTATAAGTGTTTTTTAATTTATGAAAGTTTCCTAATCATTGAAGAGTTAAAAAAGATTTTAGTTAGAAGAAGTGTAGTTACATATAGGTTATTTTAAACAATTATACCCATTTAGGTGAAGTGTTATTATTTACGACTGTTCTTCGCGATTTCGATGGTTTTTCGCTCTGTTTTCAGGATGTGTTTGCTGATAAATTAAGGAAAATTATTTCTTTCTACATCAAATTTGACCAGTGGAGTGGAAATACATTTTTTAAATATTTTTTTACATTTCCCCCCCTCCCCCGCCCCCATTTTTTGTGAAGTTTAACTTATTTAAATTCTTTAAAAATTACTAATAGCTTCCATGAAGGAAAGCTTTTTTTGTTTCTAGAGAGTATTTTTTATGCTCTTTTAAATGAGATATAGTAGATTATTCTCCTGTAAATATTTGCTGAGATATTAATGATTAACCTTCTGACCTTTTCCCACGCCCACTTTTGATGTGCCAGAAATGAGTTAAGAACAAAAGAAGCACCAATCAACAAGAACGAAGCAAAATTGGGGTTTTAAAATGGTGCAGATCAACTGTTAATTATTGCAAATATTTCAAAAAATACATCAGCTCTTTATATTAAAACAGATCATTAGAAAATCTTTCGATCGCCCGTTGTCAATCGATAAGTATTAGGTAATTGATCATATCAACTGATATTGGTCAAACGACGTTTAATCGATAGTCACAAAACTTGCCCCGCGAACCACTATCGGGGCGGTAGTAACCGTGAGTTTAGTATTCTGAAGAGCTTAGCCTAACTAACCAAGACACGAACGTGCACACACCAATCTCGCCAAGCATCAGCCGTTTATTTGAAAGTGCTTGTTTAGAAACGAACTCATCTGGGCTACTTTTCTTGCATTCTGAAGGTGGAGGCAGAAATGCGGAAAGGTCTGTAGTTTTATCTTCCCCAAGCTCAGGTGCCAAAATTGTTTGTTCATGCCAGCAGTTTCAGTCACATCTTCTCCCTCCCTTCCTTCCCGCTCCTCGAGTAGACTGAAGCCCATAAGATTTCCAGTCCAATCAGCAGTTGAACATAAGACGCGCGCTTTCCAATTTTTCCCATCAAGTTGCAGCATGCTCAGTCCTTTAATGAGGTATTTTTCAACAAGCGACATCTCTTTCTGATATGTACCAAACATTTTGAGTACGCATTTTTTTCCCAATGATATGGCCACAAAAATAACTCCACGCACCCAACCAACACCTACTCACCCTACCCCCATACGACCTTTCCACTCCTCTCTCCCATTGTCAGCCTGTGCTTGTTAACAGAATTTCTTGGAAACTGGAGGTATTCGGGTATACTACTTTAGTGCCAGCACAATTCATGGAAACCCTGAGCTGAATAACTTTGGGGCCAAGGTCATTTTCTTGGAAACCCAAAGTGCGTCACTCCATTCTCAGACAATAAGCCTGTCAATAATATTTGCGTATCAAATGATATGATCTAAAGTCAGAACGCCTTTTAATCAACAGTAATCAGCTGTAACTCAAAATATGAATGATCTTTCCATCCAGTATGTGTTATTGAGTGAAAATGGGAATTGTCTGAGGTTCAAAAACTAATCGAACAGACTTGATTTGGATCTACCTTTATCCTTAACTGTCTCGTTAAGTAGACGGGGCTAACAATGTACATAACACTTATATTCATGACTAATGAAAAACGGATTCCAAGCTAATCGAAAGCTAACAGAAGCAGCAAAACAGCAGTGTCGCGCAAAACAGCAATGTCCTGCCACAACAGCGTACGGATGGCTTGTTTTGTATTTTGGCTTCCTGCTTTCATACAAGGTAAGTTATAATTAGTTTTCTTTAGCACTTTAATATTGAAACGTAAACGGCACTGTTTCATGTCATCTTCGACGCACGAGGGAGCTCGATACAAGAACTTTCTTGACGATATTATGCTGATCGGATTGAGAAAGGGCATTGTCACCAATATCACGATTTTTGGACTGAACGTAAACTGATTGCCATTGATGTTGGACTTCTTGTTAAATAACAACCCGTATAAAACCGTTTTAACTGCTATTTTGGTTGCATGCGTTTCATTCCTTATGCAAACAAAATGTTTTTAGCGCTAGTGATGCTTTGGCTTGCCCGCATAGTTATTCTCAAAAGCGTGAGGAGCATTTCATTCCGGTCTGTTCATTTCCCATATCGAATCATCATCCGTTTGATATGGTGCTAAAATAAAGCTTTCGTGAAAAGCTTTTCATTTCGTCTCGTCAAGAATAGTGGAATAAAAGGGATTTGTTCGACGAATCGCAAACTGTTGTTGACAACGGATAAGAAGATATGCTCGCTCACGTCAGTATTGCTTTGTTTTCATTTCTCAAGTATACTGGTGATCTTGGTTTAAAAACCGAGAAGCCTCAAAGTGGATTCGGATTTACTCGCTTGGAGATAGAGGGGAATCCAGTCTGAGTCATAACGGCTGTCTCTAGGACTACGGGAATTACATGCAGTTTCTGGGTCTCTCGTCAACCGTGTAACGATTTGAAAGCCCCAGAAAGGAAAAGGAAGTAAATTTTTTAGTCATTGTCATTAGATTTGTTTGCGGAGAGTAAGCGTTGCTCTCCTACAGCGACCTACGACGATCCATGACTGAGTCTGTTATACATGCGTTGTGGGGCCAAATATTTAGAAATTATGTTTTTAGGAAAGCTTAGTTTTGGCAAGCTTAGGTTAACTCACACATATGGAACACTTAGTTCTTGAACACCTCTTCCCTTTGAATTCGAAACATTTCATTCTAGAACTTCGTGTTTGGACGTCCACCTGTGTATATGTTTATGTCGTTCTTGCGACCTTGCCTTCTACCTCCCCTAGATAGATCCTAAATTAGCTGTTGATAAAGACTATTCTATTTTTCTAGCTTCAAATTTGCCTCATCAAGTCGAACAGCTGCATTCGTTTAGGATTTACATCCGAGTACTTTGTTTTGTACCACATGATTTACCCTTGGTTTGAGTCCTGGGCGTAGCTATAGAGTTAGCATTAAAGTGGGTGCATTGTCAAATGGTATGAAGTAGAAGTAGAAGTAGAAGTAAAATTACAAGAATAAGTACTAGCCGATTGAGCTCTGAAATCCTCAGTGCAGTTTAGTCTCAAGAGTTTCGATACCTCTAGTTAGAATCAGTTATTCCCCTACACATGTAAATTCTTATTTACCGTGCAGTGAGAGCATGTATTGCAGAGAATTTCGAAAAATTCGCTACAAACTACAGTCAAACGGGAAGTTCGTTGAACTCTGCAAGCCTGAGATGGCGACGTTATTTGCAATTCAAATTTCCTGGAACAAAGTTATCAAGTTCCGTTTGAGCTTTGACAAGCTGCTGTCTTCTTTATTTACTTTGTGAAATTGAATAATTCGCTTTTGTTATAGAATAAAAAAAAAATACTTCGGAGTTAAAGAGGGAGAAAATAACTGCTCTATGGTCGACAGTTTATTTACAAACTGTGAGAAATAGGTTGAGTACAAATCGCCAAACAAAAAATTGCAGAAGCTGCTGAAAATGTTGAAAATGCGGAAAATGTAAGCCGAATTTTTAAGCGCAAGGCAATAAATTATAAGTTTTACCTACTAATCCGTATAAAATTGTAGCTTTTTAAAACGGCAAAACTGGATTAAATACGAACCAAAAAAGCTCTAGCCGTATGTTCGATGCTAATAACATTTATGCAAAAGAGTTTATGTGTGTCATATCAAGCTTTAATGCCTGCAGTCTGGCTCCAAAATTATTTCAACGTTATGACGTCAATAAATCAGAAACTTCATACGCCATAAAATTAGAATATTCACAAGAATATGTTCGGCAGAAAATCGGCAGAAAAATAAAAATATGATGCAGTCTTGGTCAGAAAAATTAAAAGAAGAGTTTGTTCAAAGCGTCAGTAACTGAAGTCATAGTAATAAGACTACTTGTTATATATCTAGACTTTCACTCAACAAATCGAGCACTG